>NC_057812.1:125636067-125645505 GCF_018294505.1 Triticum aestivum
GGGCGGCGGCGAACTGGGGACCGGCCCCGGGACACATGGCGGCGGCGGATTCGTCCCGCGGAGCCAGGCGGACACGTCCGGCGCGCGGTTTTTGTCCGGCGGCGGCGGGAGGAGTTGGATCTAGGGTTAGGGGGGAGAAGAACCGTGGATTTCGGAGGGGGGTGTATATATAGGCATAAGTGGAGCTAGAAGAGTCCAAATGAGGTGCGGTTTTCGCCCACACGATCGTGATCGAACGCTCTAGGACATGGAGCAGAGTTTGGTGGGTTTTGGGCCAAATTTGGGAGGTGTTGGGCTGCAACACACACGAGGCCTTTTCGGTCCCTCGGTTAACCATTGGAGTATCAAACGAAGTCCAAATGACCCGAAACTTGACAGGCGGTCTACCGGTAGTAAACCAAGGCTGCTTGGCAAGTCTCGGACCAATCCGGAAATGTTTAATTCCCAAACACAAAAGAAAGCTAGAAATGACCACCGGAGGAGAACAAAGCGCCCGAATGCAAAACGGACAACGGGGAAAATGCTCGAATGCATGAGATGAACACGTATGCAAATGCAAGGCATGTGATGACATGGTATGAGATGCATGAAAACGAAAACAACACACGGAGACAAGGACCCGAACCCGAGAAATAAATATAACTTAGCGCCGGAGACGGCAAGAGTTGGATACAAATATGGAAAGTATATCTGGGGCGTTACAACACTCCACCACTACGAAAAGATCTCGTCCCGAGATCTAGGACTGAAAGAACTCCGGGTACTCAGAACGGAGGTGATCCTCGCGTTCCCAAGTAGCTTCACGGTCGGAATGGTGTGACCACTTAACTTTGAGAAACTTAATTGACTTGTTGCGAGTCTTGCGTTCAGTCTCTTCAAGAATAGCAACTGGGTGCTCACGATAAGAGAGATCTTCTTGGAGCTCAATGTCCTCGAAGTTGACGGTGCGGTCAGGAGTCTTGAAGCACTTACGAAGCTGAGAGACATGGAACACATCATGAACATTTGCAAAGTTTGAAGGAAGCTCGAGTTGATAGGCGAGATCGCCTCTCTTGCTGACAATCTTGAAAGGTCCCACGTATCTAGGGGCAAGCTTCCCTTTGATACCGAAGAGACGAGTACCTTTCATGGGAGAGACGCGGAGGTAAACATGATCTCCGATCTCGAAAGCCAGATCACGGTGCTTACTATCATAGTAGCTCTTCTGGCGGGACTGGGCTTCTTTGAGGTTATCACGAATGACTTTGCACATTTCTTATGCTTCTGTGATTAAGTCATTACCCAGTAGCTGACGTTCACTGGTTTCCGACCAGTTGAGAGGGGTATGGCACTTCCTGCCATACAGAATTTCAAAAGGGGCCTTGCCCGAACTTGCTTGAAAGCTGTTGTTGTATGAGAATTCAGCATAAGGAAGACAGTCCTCCCACTTCATGCCGAAGGAGATCACACAAGCCCTGAGCATATCTTCGAGAATCTGGTTGACACGCTCGACTTGACCGCTCGTTTGAGGATGGAAAGCTGTGCTGAAGCGGATGTTGGTGCCCATGGCCTTCTGAAAAGAATCCCAAAACTTGGAGGTAAAGATGCTGCCACGGTCTGAAGATATCACTTGAGGAATACCGTGCATAGAGACAATGCGAGAGGTATAGAGTTCCGCCAATTGAGCTGCAGTGATCGACTCTTTGATAGGCAGAAAATGAGCCACTTTGGTGAGCTTGTCGATGACAACAAATATAGCATCATTGCCACGCTTGGACTTTGGAAACCCAGTCACGAAGTCCATTTCAATGTGGTCAAACTTCCATTCTGGAATGACAAGAGGTTGGAGGAGACCAGCTGGCCTTTGGTGTTCTGCCTTCACTCTTCTGCAGACATCACATTCATTCACGAATTGAGCGATCTCGCGCTTCATTCGAGTCCACCAATAAGCTTGCTTGAGGTCCTGATACATCTTCGTACTACCAGGGTGGATGGAGAGGAGAGAGTTGTGAGCCTCGTTCATGATCACCTTACGGAGTTCACCTTTGGGCACAACAATTCGATCCTCGAAGAAGAGAGTGTCCTTGTCATCAAGTCGGTAGCACTTGTACTTGGACTGACTCTTTGCAATACCAGTCTTCACCTTCTTCACCATAGCATCAAGAAGTTGGGCTTGGCGAATCTGGTCTTCTAAGGTAGGAGAGACTTGAAGGTTGGCGAGGAAACCTTGAGGAACAACTTGCAGATTAAGTTTGCGGAAAGCTTCACAAAGCTCGGGTTGATAAGGCTTGAGAATCAGACTGTTGCAATATGCTTTTCTGCTCAAAGCGTCAGCAATCACATTAGCCTTGCCTGGAGTATACTCGATACTCGGATTGTACTCTTGAATCATTTCGACCCATCGAGTCTGCCTGAGGTTGAGATTAGGCTGAGTGAAGATGTACTTGAGACTCTTGTGATCAGTGAAAATGTCCACTTTTCTTCCCAATAGAAGATGTCTCCAAGTCAACAAAGCGTGCACAACTGCCGCCAACTCGAGATCATGAGTGGGGTAGTTCTTCTCATTAGGTTTCAACTAGCGAGAGGTATAAGCAACAACTTTCTTCTCTTGCATCAGTACAGCACCGAGACCTTGGAGAGAGGCATCACAAAAGACCTCGTACGGCTTGGTTTCATCAGGCGGAGTCAGAACTGGAGCAGAGATCAATTTCTCTTTCAAAGTGTTGAAAGCAATATCACACTCCGGAGACCAAACGTACTTGACGTGCTTCTGAAGAAGATTTGAGAGAGGCTTGGCGATCTTAGAAAAGTTTTCAACGAATCTTCTGCAATAGCTTGCGAGACCGAGGAAACTGCGGAGTTGCTTCACGTTCTGAGGAGGTTCCCAATTCACAATTGCGGACACCTTCTCAGGATTCACGGAAATGCCCTTGTCAGAGATGATATGACCAAGATAAAGAACCTCATCGAGCCAAAATTCACACTTGGAGAACTTGGCGTAGAACTGATGTTCCCTGAGCTGGTCAAGAACCAAACGCAAGTGCTTGGCATGATCTTCCTTGTTCTTGGAGAAAACCAGAATGTCGTCGAGATAGACCAAAACGAATTCATTGGTGTAGGGGCTGAAGATGAAGTTCATCATGCGAGAGAACGTCGGAGGAGCGTTTGCGAGGCCAAAAGACATGACGGTGTATTCATATGAACCAAAGCTTGTTCTGAACGCCGTCTTGGGAATATCTTGCTCACGAATACGAATCTGATGATAACCCATACGGAGATCAAGCTTGGAGAATACTTGAGCACCCTTGAGTTGTTCGAACAGCTCATTGATGTTGGGAAGTGGGTATTTGTTCTTGATGGTCTTCTTGTTTACTGGACGGTAATCAACACAAAGTCGACTCGATCCATCCTTCTTCTTCACAAAAAGAACACCACAACCCCACGGAGAAGTACTAGGCCGGATGAGACCCAATCTTTCTTGGTCATCGAGTTGTTTCTTCAACTCCTTCAACTCTTCGGGGCCAAGCTTGTAGGGACGTTTGCACACAGGTTCCGTACCGGGCTCAAGTTCAATAACAAATTCAACCGGCCGATTTGGAGGCATCCCTGGAAGTTCTTCTGGAAAAACGTCTTGATACTCACAAACAACCGGAATCTGCGAAATAGCATCCAATTCACCCTTCTCATTGAGAGAAAACAACCGGATGGTATTATCCCGAGCAGCAAAGACAATTACATCCTCAGACGAATGAGTCAGTTGAATCTGCCTGGCTGCACAATCAAGCTGAGCTTTATGCTTAGAGAGCCAGTCCATCCCAAGAATAAGATCAATGTCAGAATTGCCAAGAACCACCGGAGAAGAGAGAAACTTGCAGTCGCCCAAAGTGATTGTAACATCCGGAACACACACTCAAGATGTCAAGAGGCTGGCCGGAGAGTCAATAGACAACGGTCTCGGCAACATTTGAGTAACAAAATCATGCTTGGAAGCAAAAGGTCTCGAGATGAAACAATGCGATGCACCAGTGTCAAAAAGAACTTTTGCAGGAATATCATTAACAGGAAGGTTACCCATAATGACATCTGAAGAATCCTCAGCCTGAGCTGCATTCACCATATTGACCTTGGCGTGCTTGGGATTGTGCTTGACCACAGCTGTACTTGCCGATCTGACAGGAGGAGGAGGAGGAAGACGCCTCTGGTTGGTACACTTGTTGGCATAGTGACCCTTCTGTTGGCACTTGTTGCACGTGACCTCTGAAAGCGGACGGTGATACGGAGCACTCGGTCTTGGCGCTTGAGACGAAGACTTGTTCTGAAAGCCTGGGTTGGGTGGGTGGGAGAAACCACTGCCACCTTTGCTCTTCTGCTGATACGGCTGACGGAACGGAGGAGGAGGAAGCCAATACTTCTGCTGCTTGACCATTGAGTAGAGGAAGACGGAGTAACATCTCTGGCACGCTTCCTGGAAGCATCACACCTCATCTGAGCAGCCTCTTGCTTCAGTGCCATGTTGTAGAACTCATCGTATCTCAACGGCTCAAAGAGGACAAGAGCGAGCTGAATTTCCTCACGAAGACCACCCCTGAACTGATAGATCATGCTCTTCTCATCAGGAACATCCTGCTTGGCAAAACGGGCGAGCTTCTGGAACAACTTGTTGTAGTCATAGATAGGCAAAGAGCCTTGCTTCAGATTGCGGAATTCCTGACGCTTACTCTCAACCACACTTTGAGGGATGTGATGAGCGCGGAAATCTTGACGGAAATCGTCCCAAGTGATAACACGTCCACCTCTGGAATCCTTGTACTGCTGGAACCACTCTGCAGCCTGATCTTTGAGCTGGAAAGAAGCAAACTTGACGAAATCTTCAGGCCTGACGTTGCTACATTCAAAATGCTTGCCCAGATCCACTAGCCAATCGTCGGCATCGGTAGCCTCAACACAACCGCTGAACGTCTTTGGACCATTAGCAAGGAACTGGTTCAGTGTAGCAAAGTGGTGCTGATTATGGCCTTGATTCCCTTGACTGCCTTGATTCCGCTCTTGGAGGATTTGCATGATCAACTGTGTGTTTGCATTAGTAGCGGCCATCACAGCTTGCCATGCTTCCGGAGGAGGCGGAGGTGGAGGCGGATCAGGATTCGGAGTCGTGCGCGTTGGAGGAGCCATCCTGAAGAGGTTGACCACCATTAGCACATTGATAGACAACAATATAGAAGCTGAATCCAACGGAATGAAAATTGCAACATATAGTCTTCACATCCGAACAAAATGAACGAATGCATTCCTCTTCAAATGGTCACATATCCATAAATTGAGAAGCCACGTAGAATTAAGGTAGAGAAATAAATCAACAAGGTACGGATCAAGAACGAATAATCGGTAAGAAATCCCAATCTCAAACCAATATCCGTGGAAGAAGAACTAGAGCTACTAGAATTCCCACCTATGAAATTCCCGAACCTTTCCGGTTATGCAATCAGGTGTTGGGGATACAGGGGAAGCACAATATCTCACCCAAACTAGCAAATCCTACATCCAGCTGTATCCATCCTTCAACACATAACCAGGAAAACTTCGGAAACCATCTAACTCAACCTTCGAAAAGCATCCGTTATACAAGTTATGGCGATACTCCCGAACTCCCGCCCCAGTACTGGGTGGCGTCGAGGTTATCTCACCAACGAACTGCATAAAGGAGATTTCCGATGTCGCGCACATATCTCAAGTATACCAGAATTGCAACGATAAAATTGTGACGACAACACCTCGGAGCTCAACTCCCCGGGACACTGCCACAACCCCTAAAGATAGGAGGCACCAAGAACAATGTTCTCGTCACAAAACCATCGGAACAAATCCAAGATAGTCGCGTGATCCTAAAAAAAATTTAGTGAAATTTGAGAAGAGAAGAGTCAAAACTCTACGCCAGGATGCCTTACCAGAGCGATGAGGAGACTGGGAAGTAAAAAGAATTCCTAAGCTCTCCGATATATAATTCCTAAGGACTCAAAACATTTTTCTAGACACAACTCGGCTGCTAAAAACGATCAAGCAATGGGGCTCCTAAGGTCGGGGAAGGCTCTGATTACCAACTTGTAACGCCCTCGATGCGGCTATAGCTCCCACGTGTCGAGGCACGACTTAGAGGCATAACCGCATTGAAAGCAATGTCGCAAGTCAGGCAATCATTACAACATCCCATGTAATATATAATAAAAGGGGGAGATAACATAGTTGGCTTACACTCGCCACGTCACATCAGAGTACATAAATAACATCCATCATACAAATCACTCATGGCCCGACTACGGTGCCAAAATAGAAAAGACCCCCAACATGCGACAAGGCCCTGAATCGATTACCCCAACTAGGCACCACTACTGATCATCCGGAAAAGACACGTAGTATCGCTGAGAGTCCTTGTCGAACTCCCACTTGAGCTCGTAATCGTCAACTGGAGCAGAAACACCTGGACCTGCATCTGGAGTTGTAGTATCTGTGAGCCACAGGGACTCAGCAATCTCACACCCACGCGATCAAAACTATTTAAGCTCATAGGAATGGATAAGGCAAATATATGTGGAGCTACAGCAAGCGACTAGCATATGTGGTGGCTAACTTATACGCAAAAGAGAGCGAGAAGAGAAGGCGAAGCACGAGCGAGAAGCTAAAGGAACAACCTGCGCAAGCATAACTCCAACACCGTGTCCACTTCCCGGACTCCGCCGAGAAGGAGCCATCACGGTAACACACACGATTGATTCGTTTTAATTAAGTTTAGTTCAAGTAATCTACAACCGGACATTAACAAATTCCCATCTGCCCATAACCGCGGGCACGGCTTTCGAAAGATCAATCCCTGCAGGGGGGTCCCAACTTAGCCCATAACAAGCTCTCACGGTCAACGAAGGAATAGACCTCCACCCAAGACACACCGATCAGACTCGGTATCTCGGTACAACAAGATGATTCGACAGGTTAAAACAAGTCCAGCAACACCGCCCGAATGTGCCGACAAATCCCGATAGGAGCTGCACATATCTCTTTCTCAGGGCACACTCAGATGAGCAATCCGTACAACTAAAACCAACCCTTGAGTTTCCCCGAGGTGGCGCTGCACAGGGCTCTAGTTCGGACCAACACTCAGAGGAGCACTGGCCCGTGGGGGGCTAAAATAAAGATGACCTTCGGGCTCCGGAAACCCAAGGGAAAAGAGGCTAGGTGGCAAATGGTAAAACCAATGTTGGGCATTGCTGGAAAAGCTTTAATCAAGGCGAACTATCAAGGGGTTCCCATTATAGCCCAACCGCGTAAGGGACGCACAATCCGGGAACATAACACCGATATGACGGAAACTAGGGCGGCAAGAGTGGAACAAAACACTAGGCGAGAGGCCGAGCCTTCCACCCTTTACCAAGTGTATAGATGCATTAAGATAACATAGCAATATAATGATATCCCAACAAGTAAATAAATGTTCCAACAAGGAACGGCTCCAATCTTCACCTGCAGCTAACAACGCTATAAGAAGGGCTGAGCAAAGCGGTAACATAGCCAATCAACGGTTTGCTAGGACAATGGTGGGTTAGAGGTTCAACATGGCAATTGGGAGGCTGAAAAGCAAAAGGTAGGCATCGTAGCAGTGGCAAAGCAAAAGAGCGAGCAATCTAGCATAGCAAAGATAGTAGTGATTTCGAGGGTATGATCATCTTGCCTGCACAGTTGTCAGAGTTGACTGGATCCTCACAAGCAAACTCAACGGGCTCCTAGGTAGCGAACTCGTCTCCCGGCTCTACCCAACAAGACAAACAAGCAACAAGGATACAATCAACCACAGGCAAGACCAAGCAATATGATGAAATGACGATATGCTATGCGGGATGCGATGCGGGATGCAAAATGCAAGATATGACAGGAAATGCATGAACCTGGCATCAACTTGGAAAACCAAGTGTTCCACTGGATAGAGGGGATGAAATTGATTGAAAACGATATAAAGATCATTGGAATCGGAGCTACGGTTTGAAAATGGCAAGCGTTTTAAGATATGACACCGGTCTGCGATTAACAGCAAGTAGGCATCTAAATGCAATGAAATGAACATGCTACAGCCACCAAACATGAAAACAAAATACATGGCAGTGAAGTACACAAGATGGTTGACAAAACACTAGCACTGAGCCATAGGCAAATTCATCCCTTAAGAGGTTCAAACAAGCATGGCTAAAACGCAAATGCAAAACAGATTCCAGACTTAGTGAAATTAACACTAGTCTGAAATTTCAGATCACGATGCTCTCTTCGGAGCAGCAAAACAACATGATACAAAACCTGAACATGACAAGTAATAACATGCCATGGAGCTACTCAACAAGCTTAACAAAACACCCAAAGTGACCTGGGGCCAAAAGGGTTCACAAAATACTCTACCGAGCTCACGAACATAGCTCGAACACAATCAGTTTTCAGACTTAGTGAAAACTGAGACACGCTGAAATATAACTCACGAAGGCATGTAAACGAGCTCGATGCACTCACTACGGTGCAAGTCATGGCAAGGAAAGCATATAACCAGCAAGAAGGCACAATGTGCTAGCTACACATGACAAGAACGAAGGCATAGCATGCATGGAACACTAACGGTAGCATCGGCAAAATCGCAAACAAGTTGACGATCTGCCCAGATTAACAACGAAGCAAAAGTTGAGCTCGATTGAGTAAACCTAGAGCACTCCACATATGCAAACAAAGACATGGATGGATAGAGCATAACATAAATATCAAAACTCCCTTACTGATCATCCTCAAAAGAGGCACGGATCACTAGGAAACAAGCTGGACATATAGCATCATGAACTAAAATATCCCAGACTTAGTGAAAATCACCAAGTCCCTGAAATCTGCAATCTCAGGTACCTCTCTTCGCAAGCTTGCACAAGACAACACACACATCCTAAAAATGCATGGGTGGCACCTCTGGAAAGAAGACAAAATGCTTAACAATTCATCCCAAAGGGGTACAGGCATATCATGCACGAATTAAACATGGCAAAAATGACAAAAGTGCATGATGAACTAACGGATCTGCAATTTAACTCACGAAGCCTCCTTCTAACAGCATTTTGGGCGTCAAGATGACCTCAAATGCAAATGATGCAATGGAATGAAATGATGCACATGTCGAGTCGAAGATTTTGATATATAATATGCCCAAAACGGAGTTACGGATGAGGAGATACGGGTCCTCGAACAGGAGCATATGGAGTAAAAATCTAGGGACTTAGTGAAAAAAAAAACTACCCCAGGATCCAGATCTAGGGTTCGGGCACGCGGCCCGAGACGGCGGCGGATCTCGCCGGGATTCCTGTAGACGACGGCGGCGGCCGGAGAGGAAGTAGCCGGAGCGGGGAGGGGGCCGGACGGCGAGGAGGAAGCGGCGCGGCGGGCGGTCGC
>NC_057812.1:125645969-125647229 GCF_018294505.1 Triticum aestivum
AGCGGGCCGGGAGGGCCCCGCACGGGCCCCACGGGCCCGCGGGCGGCGGCGAACTGGGGACCGGCCCCGGGACACATGGCGGCGGCGGATTCGTCCCGCGGAGCCAGGCGGACACGTCCGGCGCGCGGTTTTTGTCCGGCGGCGGCGGGAGGAGTTGGATCTAGGGTTAGGGGGGAGAAGAACCGTGGATTTCGGAGGGGGGTGTATATATAGGCATAAGTGGAGCTAGGAGAGTCCAAATGAGGTGCGGTTTTCGCCCACACGATCGTGATCGAACGCTCTAGGACATGGAGCAGAGTTTGGTGGGTTTTGGGCCAAATTTGGGAGGTGTTGGGCTGCAACACACACGAGGCCTTTTCGGTCCCTCGGTTAACCGTTGGAGTATCAAACGAAGTCCAAATGACCCGAAACTTGACAGGCGGTCTACCGGTAGTAAACCAAGGCTGCTTGGCAAGTCTCGGACCAATCCGGAAATGTTTAATTCCCAAACACAAAAGAAAGCTAGAAATGACCACCGGAGGAGAACAAAGCGCCCGAATGCAAAACGGACAACGGGGAAAATGCTCGAATGCATGAGATGAACACGTATGCAAATGCAAGGCACGTGATGACATGGTATGAGATGCATGAAAACGAAAACAACACACGGAGACAAGGACCCGAACCCGAGAAATAAATATAACTTAGCGCCGGAGACGGCAAGAGTTGGATACAAATATGGAAAGTATATCTGGGGCGTTACAACACTCCACCACTACGAAAAGATCTCGTCCCGAGATCTAGGACTGAAAGAACTCCGGGTACTCAGAACGGAGGTGATCCTCGCGTTCCCAAGTAGCTTCACGGTCGGAATGGTGTGACCACTTAACTTTGAGAAACTTAATTGACTTGTTGCGAGTCTTGCGTTCAGTCTCTTCAAGAATAGCAACTGGGTGCTCACGATAAGAGAGATCTTCTTGGAGCTCAATGTCCTCGAAGTTGACGGTGCGGTCAGGAGTCTTGAAGCACTTACGAAGCTGAGAGACATGGAACACATCATGAACATTTGCAAAGTTTGAAGGAAGCTCGAGTTGATAGGCGAGATCGCCTCTCTTGCTGACAATCTTGAAAGGTCCCACGTATCTAGGGGCAAGCTTCCCTTTGATACCGAAGAGACGAGTACCTTTCATGGGAGAGACGCGGAGGTAAACATGATCTCCGATCTCGAAAGCCAGATCACGGTGCTTACTATCATAGTAGCTCTTCTGGCGGGACTGGGCT
>NC_057812.1:125647849-125649224 GCF_018294505.1 Triticum aestivum
AAACATGAAAACAAAATACATGGCAGTGAAGTACACAAGATGGTTGACAAAACACTAGCACTGAGCCATAGGCAAATTCATCCCTTAAGAGGTTCAAACAAGCATGGCTAAAACGCAAATGCAAAACAGATTCCAGACTTAGTGAAATTAACACTAGTCTGAAATTTCAGATCACGATGCTCTCTTCGGAGCAGCAAAACAACATGATACAAAACCTGAACATGACAAGTAATAACATGCCATGGAGCTACTCAACAAGCTTAACAAAACACCCAAAGTGACCTGGGGCCAAAAGGGTTCACAAAATACTCTACCGAGCTCACGAACATAGCTCGAACACAATCAGTTTTCAGACTTAGTGAAAACTGAGACACGCTGAAATATAACTCACGAAGGCATGTAAACGAGCTCGATGCACTCACTACGGTGCAAGTCATGGCAAGGAAAGCATATAACCAGCAAGAAGGCACAATGTGCTAGCTACACATGACAAGAACGAAGGCATAGCATGCATGGAACACTAACGGTAGCATCGGCAAAATCGCAAACAAGTTGACGATCTGCCCAGATTAACAACGAAGCAAAAGTTGAGCTCGATTGAGTCAACCTAGAGCACTCCACATATGCAAACAAAGACATGGATGGATAGAGCATAACATAAATATCAAAACTCCCTTACTGATCATCCTCAAAAGAGGCACGGATCACTAGGAAACAAGCTGGACATATAGCATCATGAACTAAAATATCCCAGACTTAGTGAAAATCACTAAGTCCCTGAAATCTGCAATCTCAGGTACCTCTCTTCGCAAGCTTGCACAAGACAACACACACATCCTAAAAATGCATGGGTGGCACCTATGGAAAGAAGACAAAATGCTTAACAATTCATCCCAAAGGGGCACAGGCATATCATGCACGAATTAAACATGGCGAAAATGACAAAAGTGCATGATGAACTAACGGATCTGCAATTTAACTCACGAAGCCTCCTTCTAACAGCATTTTGGGCGTCAAGATGACCTCAAATGCAAATGATGCAATGGAATGAAATGATGCACATGTCGAGTCGAAGATTTTAATATATAATATGCCCAAAACGGAGTAACAGATGAGGAGATACGGGTCCTCGAACAGGAGCATATGGAGTAAAAATCTAGGGACTTAGTGAAAAAAAACTACCCCAGGATCCAGATCTAGGGTTCGGGCACGCGGCCCGAGACGGCGGCGGATCTCGCCGGGATTCCTGTAGACGACGGCGGCGGCCGGAGAGGAAGTAGCCGGAGCGGGGAGGGGGCCGGACGGCGAGGAGGAAGCGGCGCGGCGGGCGGTCGCCGGAGCCGGGAGCTCCTCTCCCTGGCGCGGGCGCCGGCGA
>NC_057812.1:125650883-125657850 GCF_018294505.1 Triticum aestivum
CAAGAGGTTGGAGGAGACCAGCTGGCCTTTGGTGTTCTGCCTTCACTCTTCTGCAGACATCACATTCATTCACGAATTGAGCGATCTCGCGCTTCATTCGAGTCCACCAATAAGCTTGCTTGAGGTCCTGATACATCTTCGTACTACCAGGGTGGATGGAGAGGAGAGAGTTGTGAGCCTCGTTCATGATCACCTTACGGAGTTCACCTTTGGGCACAACAATTCGATCCTCGAAGAAGAGAGTGTCCTTGTCATCAAGTCGGTAGCACTTGTACTTGGACTGACTCTTTGCAATACCAGTCTTCACCTTCTTCACCATAGCATCAAGAAGTTGGGCTTGGCGAATCTGGTCTTCTAAGGTAGGAGAGACTTGAAGGTTGGCGAGGAAACCTTGAGGAACAACTTGCAGATTAAGTTTGCGGAAAGCTTCACAAAGCTCGGGTTGATAAGGCTTGAGAATCAGACTGTTGCAATATGCTTTTCTGCTCAAAGCGTCAGCAATCACATTAGCCTTGCCTGGAGTATACTCGATACTCGGATTGTACTCTTGAATCATTTCGACCCATCGAGTCTGCCTGAGGTTGAGATTAGGCTGAGTGAAGATGTACTTGAGACTCTTGTGATCAGTGAAAATGTCCACTTTTCTTCCCAATAGAAGATGTCTCCAAGTCAACAAAGCGTGCACAACTGCCGCCAACTCGAGATCATGAGTGGGGTAGTTCTTCTCATTAGGCTTCAACTAGCGAGAGGTATAAGCAACAACTTTCTTCTCTTGCATCAGTACAGCACCGAGACCTTGGAGAGAGGCATCACAAAAGACCTCGTACGGCTTGGTTTCATCAGGCGGAGTCAGAACTGGAGCAGAGATCAATTTCTCTTTCAAAGTGTTGAAAGCAATATCACACTCCGGAGACCAAACGTACTTGACGTGCTTCTGAAGAAGATTTGAGAGAGGCTTGGCGATCTTAGAAAAGTTTTCAACGAATCTTCTGCAATAGCTTGCGAGACCAAGGAAACTGCGGAGTTGCTTCACGTTCTGAGGAGGTTCCCAATTCACAATTGCGGACACCTTCTCAGGATTCACGGAAATGCCCTTGGCAGAGATGATATGACCAAGATAAAGAACCTCATCGAGCCAAAATTCACACTTGGAGAACTTGGCGTAGAACTGATGTTCCCTGAGCTTGTCAAGAACCAAACGCAAGTGCTTGGCATGATCTTCCTTGTTCTTGGAGAAAACCAGAATGTCGTCGAGATAGACCAAAACGAATTCATTGGTGTAGGGGCTGAAGATGAAGTTCATCATGCGAGAGAACGTCGGAGGAGCGTTTGCGAGGCCAAAAGACATGACGGTGTATTCATATGAACCAAAGCTTGTTCTGAACGCCGTCTTGGGAATATCTTGCTCACGAATACGAATCTGATGATAACCCATACGGAGATCAAGCTTGGAGAATACTTGAGCACCCTTGAGTTGTTCGAACAGCTCATTGATGTTGGGAAGTGGGTATTTGTTCTTGATGGTCTTCTTGTTTACTGGACGGTAATCAACACAAAGTCGACTCGATCCATCCTTCTTCTTCACAAAAAGAACACCACAACCCCACGGAGAAGTACTAGGCCGAATGAGACCCAATCTTTCTTGCTCATCGAGTTGTTTCTTCAGCTCCTTCAACTCTTCGGGGCCGAGCTTGTAAGGACGTTTGCACACAGGTTCCGTGCCAGGCTCAAGTTCAATAACGAATTCAACTGGCCGGTGCGGAGGCATTCCTGGGAGCTCTTCTGGAAAGACGTCTTGATATTCGCAAACGACAGGAATTTGGAGCTTGAGACGAAGCCTTGTTCTGAAATCCTGGGTTGGGTGGGTGGGAGAAACCACTGCCACCTTTGCTCTTCTGCTGATACGGCTGACGGAACGGAGGAGGAGGAAGCCAATACTTCTGCTGCTTGACCACTTGAGTAGAGGAAGACGGAGTAACATCTCTGGCACGCTTCCTGGAAGCATCACATCTCATCTGAGCAGCCTCTTGCTTCAGTGCCATGTTGTAGAACTCATCGTATCTCAACGGCTCAAAGAGGACAAGAGCGAGCTGAATTTCCTCACGAAGACCACCCCTGAACTGATAGATCATGCTCTTCTCATCAGGAACATCCTGCTTGGCAAAACGGGCGAGCTTCTGGAACAACTTGTTGTAGTCATAGACAGACAAAGAGCCTTGCTTCAGATTGCGGAATTCCTGACGCTTACTCTCAACCACACTTTGAGGGATGTGATGAGCGCGGAAATCTTGACGGAAATCGTCCCAAGTGATAACACGTCCACCTCTGGAATCCTTGTACTGCTGGAACCACTCTGCAGCCTGATCTTTGAGCTGGAAAGAAGCAAACTTGACGAAATCTTCAGGCCTGACGTTGCTACATTCAAAATGCTTGCCCAGATCCACTAGCCAATCGTCGGCATCGGTAGCCTCAACACAACCGCTGAACGTCTTTGGACCATTAGCAAGGAACTGGTTCAGTGTAGCAAAGTGGTGCTGATTATGGCCTTGATTCCCTTGACTGCCTTGATTCCGCTCTTGGAGGATTTGCATGATCAACTGTGTGTTTGCATTAGTAGCGGCCATCACAGCTTGCCATGCTTCCGGAGGAGGTGGAGGTGGAGGCGGATCAGGATTCGGAGTCGTGCGCGTTGGAGGAGCCATCCTGAAGAGGTTGACCACCATTAGCACATTGATAGACAACAATATAGAAGCTGAATCCAACGGAATGAAAATTGCAACATATAGTCTTCACATCCGAACAAAATGAACGAATGCATTCCTCTTCAAATGGTCACATATCCATAAATTGAGAAGCCACGTAGAATTAAGGTAGAGAAATAAATCAACAAGGTACGGATCAAGAACGAATAATCGGTAAGAAATCCCAATCTCAAACCAATATCCGTGGAAGAAGAACTAGAGCTACTAGAATTCCCACCTATGAAATTCCCGAACCTTTCCGGTTATGCAATCAGGTGTTGGGGATACAGGGGAAGCACAATATCTCACTCAAACTAGCAAATCCTACATCCAGCTGTATCCATCCTTCAACACATAACCAGGAAAACTTCGGAAACCATCTAACTCAACCTTCGAAAAGCATCCGTTATACAAGTTATGGCGATACTCCCGAACTCCCGCCCCAGTACTGGGTGGCGTCGAGGTTATCTCACCAACGAACTGCATAAAGGAGATTTCCGATGTCGCGCACATATCTCAAGTATACCAGAATTGCAACGATAAAATTGTGACGACAACACCTCGGAGCTCAACTCCCCGGGACACTGCCACAACCCCTAAAGACAGGAGGCACCAAGAACAATGTTCTCGTCACAAAACCATCGGAACAAATCCAAGATACTCGCGTGATCCTAAAAAAATTTTTTAGTGAAATTTGAGAAGAGAAGAGTCAAAACTCTATGCCAGGATGCCTTACCAGAGCGATGAGGAGACTGGGAAGTAAAAAGAATTCCTAAGCTCTCCGATATATAATTCCTAAGGACTCAAAACATTTTTCTAGACACAACTCGGCTGCTAAAAACGATCAAGCAATGGGGCTCCTAAGGTCGGGGAAGGCTCTGATTACCAACTTGTAACGCCCTCGATGCGGCTATAGCTCCCACGTGTCGAGGCACGACTTAGAGGCATAACCGCATTGAAAGCAATGTCGCAAGTCAGGCAATCATTACAACATCCCATGTAATATATAATAAAAGGGGGAGATAACATAGTTGGCTTACACTCGCCACGTCACATCAGAGTACATAAATAACATCCATCATACAAATCACTCATGGCCCGACTACGGTGCCAAAATAGAAAAGACCCCCAACATGCGACAAGGCCCTGAATCGATTACCCCAACTAGGCACCACTACTGATCATCCGGAAAAGACACGTAGTATCGCTGAGAGTCCTTGTCGAACTCCCACTTGAGCTCGTAATCGTCAACTGGAGCAGAAACACCTGGACCTGCATCTGGAGTTGTAGTATCTGTGAGCCACAGGGACTCAGCAATCTCACACCCACGCGATCAAAACTATTTAAGCTCATAGGAATGGATAAGGCAAATATATGTGGAGCTGCAGCAAGCGACTAGCATATGTGGTGGCTAACTTATACGCAAAAGAGAGCGAGAAGAGAAGGCGAAGCACGAGCGAGAAGCTAAAGGAACAACCTGCGCAAGCATAACTCCAACACCGTGTCCACTTCCCGGACTCCGCCGAGAAGGAGCCATCACGGTAACACACATGGTTGATTCGTTTTAATTAAGTTTAGTTCAAGTAATCTACAACCGGACATTAACAAATTCCCATCTGCCCATAACCGCGGGCACGGCTTTCGAAAGATCAATCCCTGCAGGGGGGTCCCAACTTAGCCCATAACAAGCTCTCACGGTCAACGAAGGAATAGACCTCCACCCAAGACACACCGATCAGACTCGGTATCTCGGTACAACAAGATGATTCGACAGGTTAAAACAAGTCCAGCAACACCGCCCGAATGTGCCGACAAATCCCGATAGGAGCTGCACATATCTCTTTCTCAGGGCACACTCGGATGAGCAATCCGTACAACTAAAACCAACCCTTGAGTTTCCCCGAGGTGGCGCTGCACAGGGCTCTAGTTCGGACCAACACTCAGAGGAGCACTGGCCCGTGGGGGGCTAAAATAAAGATGACCTTCGGGCTCCGGAAACCCAAGGGAAAAGAGGCTAGGTGGCAAATGGTAAAACCAATGTTGGGCATTGCTGGAAAAGCTTTAATCAAGGCGAACTATCAAGGGATTCCCATTATAGCCCAACCGCGTAAGGGACGCACAATCCGGGAACATAACACCGATATGACGGAAACTAGGGCGGCAAGAGTGGAACAAAACACTAGGCGAGAGGCCGAGCCTTCCACCCTTTACCAAGTGTATAGATGCATTAAGATAACATAGCAATATAATGATATCCCAACAAGTAAATAAATGTTCCAACAAGGAACGGCTCCAATCTTCACCTGCAGCTAACAACGCTATAAGAAGGGCTGAGCAAAGCGGTAACATAGCCAATCAACGGTTTGCTAGGACAATGGTGGGTTAGAGGTTCAACATGGCAATTGGGAGGCTGAAAAGCAAAAGGTAGGCATCGTAGCAGTGGCAAAGCAAAAGAGCGAGCAATCTAGCATAGCAAAGATAGTAGTGATTTCGAGGGTATGATCATCTTGCCTGCACAGTTGTCAGAGTTGACTGGATCCTCACAAGCAAACTCAACGGGCTCCTCGGTAGCGAACTCGTCTCCCGGCTCTACCCAACAAGACAAACAAGCAACAAGGATACAATCAACCACGGGCAAGACCAAGCAATATGATGAAATGACGATATGCTATGCGGGATGCGATGCGGGATGCAAAATGCAAGATATGACAGGAAATGCATGAACCCGGCATCAACTTGGAAAACCAAGTGTGCCACTGGATAGAGGGGATGAAATCGATTGAAAACGATATAAAGATCATTGGAATCGGAGCTACGGTTTGAAAATGGCAAGCGTTTTAAGATATGACACCGGTCTGCGATTAACAGCAAGTAGGCATCTAAATGCAACGAAATGAACATGCTACAGCCACCAAACATGAAAACAAAATACATGGCAGTGAAGTACACAAGATGGTTGACAAAACACTAGCACTGAGCCATAGGCAAATTCATCCCTTAAGAGGTTCAAACAAGCATGGCTAAAACGCAAATGCAAAACAGATTCCAGACTTAGTGAAATTAACACTAGTCTGAAATTTCAGATCACGATGCTCTCTTCGGAGCAGCAAAATAACATGATACAAAACCTGAACATGACAAGTAATAACATGGCATGGAGCTACTCAACAAGCTTAACAAAACACCCAAAGTGACCTGGGGCCAAAAGGGTTCACAAAATACTCTACCGAGCTCACGAACATAGCTCGAACACAATCAGTTTTCAGACTTAGTGAAAACTGAGACACGCTGAAATATAACTCACGAAGGCATGTAAACGAGCTCGATGCACTCACTACGGTGCAAGTCATGGCAAGGAAAGCATATAACCAGCAAGAAGGCACAATGTGCTAGCTACACATGACAAGAACGAAGGCATAGCATGCATGGAACACTAACGGTAGCATCGGCAAAATCGCAAACAAGTTGACGATCTGCCCAGATTAACAACGAAGCAAAAGTTGAGCTCGATTGAGTAAACCTAGAGCACTCCACATATGCAAACAAAGACATGGATGGATATAGCATAACATAAATATCAAAACACCCTTATTGATCATCCTCAAAAGAGGCACGGATCACTAGGAAACAAGCTGGACATATAGCATCATGAACTAAAATATCCCAGACTTAGTGAAAATCACCAAGTCCCTGAAATCTGCAATCTCAGGTACCTCTCTTCGCAAGCTTGCACAAGACAACACACACATCCTAAAAATGCATGGGTGGCACCTCTGGAAAGAAGATAAAATGCTTAACAATTCATCCCAAAGGGGTACAGGCATATCATGCACGAATTAAACATGGCAAAAATGACAAAAGTGCATGATGAACTAACGGATCTGCAATTTAACTCACGAAGCCTCCTTCTAACAGCATTTTGGGCGTCAAGATGACCTCAAATGCAAATGATGCAATGGAATGAAATGATGCACATGTCGAGTCGAAGATTTTGATATATAATATGCCCAAAACAGAGTTACGGATGAGGAGATACGGGTCCTCGAACAGGAGCATATGGAGTAAAAATCTAGGGACTTAGTGAAAAAAAAAACTACCCCAGGATCCAGATCTAGGGTTCGGGCACGCGGCCCGAGACGGCGGCGGATCTCGCCGGGATTCCTGTAGACGACGACGGCGGCCGGAGAGGAAGTAGCCGGAGCGGGGAGGGGGCCGGACGGCGAGGA
>NC_057812.1:125658543-125685207 GCF_018294505.1 Triticum aestivum
TGGCGGCGGCGGATTCGTCCCGCGGAGCCAGGCGGACACGTCCGGCGCGCGGTTTTTGTCCGGCGGCGGCGGGAGGAGTTGGATCTAGGGTTAGGGGGGAGAAGAACCGTGGATTTCGGAGGGGGGTGTATATATAGGCATAAGTGGAGCTAGGAGAGTCCAAATGAGGTGCGGTTTTCGCCCACACGATCGTGATCGAACGCTCTAGGACATGGAGCAGAGTTTGGTGGGTTTTGGGCCAAATTTGGGAGGTGTTGGGCTGCAACACACACGAGGCCTTTTCGGTCCCTCGGTTAACCGTTGGAGTATCAAACGAAGTCCAAATGACCCGAAACTTGACAGGCGGTCTACCGGTAGTAAACCAAGGCCGCTTGGCAAGTCTCGGACCAATCCGGAAATGTTTAATTCCCAAACACAAAAGAAAGCTAGAAATGACCACCGGAGGAGAACAAAGCGCCCGAATGCAAAACGGACAACGGGGAAAATGCTCGAATGCATGAGATGAACACGTATGCAAATGCAAGGCACGTGATGACATGGTATGAGATGCATGAAAACGAAAACAACACACGGAGACAAGGACCCGAACCCGAGAAATAAATATAACTTAGCGCCGAAGACGGCAAGAGTTGGATACAAATATGGAAAGTATATCTGGGGCGTTACAGTTGCGGCGGTCGAGATCGAAGACTCCTTTATTCCTGGGTTGTTTCCGTGTTTTTGGATGGCCGGCAGTTTCCTTTTTTTGTTTGCGTGATTGCAGGGGTTAGGGACGTGTGGACGTGGGCGTGGGTGTGGAGAGATGAAACACGGTTAGTCAACGTAAATTACTAAGTGCACAAAAAAAATTAAGTTAGGTCTAGCCCTTAGATTAAGTTTAGTGGACTAATCATACGGTGGGAATGGGTCTGGATACATTTATGGGGTGCGTTTAGAAAAGATAATGTTGGATTGTTTATTACTCCCTCCGTTCTTAAAATTTGTCTTTTAGAGATTTCAAATGGACTATCACATATGTATGTATATAGACATATTTTAAAGTGTAGATTCACTCATTTTACTCTGTATGTAGTTATTTGTTAAAATCTCTAGAAAGACAAATATTTAGGAACGGAGGGAGTAGTAGTAGAGATAGAGATGCAAGACAGTAGCACGCCTCACCTCAAGCAGACGCCATAATGGGCTGGCCCAGCACGGATCACAGGCCTCTAGTGCTCTTTTGTACCCTTTTTTTCTTCACATTTTTCTTTTTTTCTTACTTTTGCTTATATTTCGAAACATTCATAATATATCCACATAATATTGCATTTGAAAAATGTTAAACGTGTATAGAAAAATGTTTCTAATGTATATGTATATTATACTATGTGCATGAAAAAAATAAGAAATAAAAAAGTATATGTTGAAAAAATGTTAGTCATGTATTTGAAAAATATTAAACATGTATATGTTTCCTGATAAATAAAAATCATGCAATGTGTATGCAAGAAAATAGACATAAAAATATATGTTTAAAGAAATATTAATCATCTACTTGAACAATGTTCAACGTGTATATATGTAATGTCCCTGATGAATAAAAAATGTAGAATGTATATGGAAAAGATAGACATAAAAGCATATATTTAGAAATATATTAACATGTATTTGAAAAGTTGAAAATGTCCCTGGTGTATAAAAAATGAAAAATGTGTATGGAATAAAAGTAGACATGAAATATATATGTTTTCAATAATGTTTACCATGTATTTTAAAAATGGTGAAAGTGCGGAGATTGTCTTAGAGAACCCATCGGGAGTAAATCGAGTGGAGTTCGAGGAACTACATGTCGAGGAGAATAGGACGAAGAGAGATTTGCTCTTGTGTTCAATCACAAGTCCGTCGAACCAAACGTAGATTTTGGCAAAAAGCGTGAAATGGTTGAACAAATTACTTGTTGCCATTGAGCACCACTAGTTTCATCTCAACTCACATTACTTTCAATATTTGTCTGTGTTCAAGTTATTCCTCTATTTTGTGATTGTTCCTTGTGTTCAGTTTTTCGCAACTATATTGCATTTATCTCTGTACTGCCAGCCATGTTAGATTTCGTATTCTCTCTCGCAGTACTTAAGATTGTATGCATATATGCTCGTGTAGTTTGCCTTTTTTCTCCCTAGTTATTCTTCTGTCGTCGGTTCTGTTCTAATAGATATTTCTTAGCAGATCTTCCTAGTTTCTTCTCTAAGTCGTTTACTTCCTTAGTTTTATCTCTGCATAGTTTCTGTCTTTGAGTAATTATTTTGATGGGCTTCTTCAAGAGATGGGACGCTTCGTCACAATTTATGATGTGCCAAAAATATGGCCACGAGGTGACCTTTGCCAAACAGACTAAGTTTGTGTGTCACCAGAATTCTTCTGTCATGCAAACAACGATATAAAGATCTTCTGTCACGCATGAAAAGTCTCTGAAAACCATTGATTTCTAATAATCTTATTACATGTACTTGTGAGCCCGTCAAGGCAAGTCTACTGATCAAAATGATGGGGCACACTCCGACTGGTCCTCACCTCTGAATAACATCATTCGTATCCACAGAAATAAGCGGAAGATTAGTAGCCAAGACCTTAAAGAGCTCGGGGGCTACTGACGATGCCATGCCCCCTCGGGTGTAGCTATAGAGGAGAGAAGAAGCCCAATGACAATAATGCGGCCCAAGACCACGACTCGACGCCCACTGACAATCCGTAGCGCATCACCGCCTTGGGGGACAAGAGGAGGACTCCTCTACGAGCTAGGCTAGAGATCATATGCGTACAACACGTACCAACCAACCTTGGTTATCTACCAAAACGTAGCATAGGACAACTCCTCGACCGACATAGGACTTGTAACCCTACTTCTGCCTCAGCAGGGACGAATAGGTACCTTATTATTGCAAGTTATCACATGCTTCGGCACCTAAGCGATCTTGTGATCGACCCCCTTGTCAACGCAAAACCCTAGTTCTCATACGAGCCTAGATCATCAACACGACAAGCAAGAAGTAGGGTATTGCCTCGATCCAAGGGCCTAAACATGGGTAAATTTTCCTCTTATGCACCATCTGGATCTCTGACGCGTTTGCTATCCTTGGATGGATATTGTCAGTAAATTACCAAGACACGCATTCCAGCTGCAGTTTCGTTAGTTGATGAGGGCACAAATTGTAGTATCGAAGATGGTAGTCGACACGGCAACATGGATGGCAACAGAAGTGGGAATGGCAATGGTAATGGAAGTCGGGATTGATGCTCTAGGATTGATCTTCATGTTTATGCTTTATGTTTGATGCCTTGTTTAGGTGAATTATATGTTGCATGTTTGATTTTCATGTTTGGAGCATTTGTTATGTCTACTTTGAACCATTTACCAGATTTTTTAGTTTTCAATTTGAATTTTGAAACTAATTTCATAAACTATGGTTTTGAAATTATGTTCAAATATGTGTGTCAAAAATAACATTATTTAAATTGTTGTGTTGCTAGAATAGACATGCACATGTACTTGTATGCTAGTTTAAAGAGGAAACGAAAAGGGCATATATTATTAAGGAAGATGTATAAGGGACTGCTAAAGGACCACGCTTGCAAACCTCTCCTAAATTATTGGGCACTCTGTATAACCATTTACAGGGGGAGTTTTGTATGGGGATTTATTGGGGATGCTCTGGCATGATGTGTCGACATTTATTTAAGTTGTTTCTTAGATATATTTTTAGCAACACTTTTTTTTGGTGAGCGAAAATAAATTAGGCACAAAAAACTGGGCTTGGTGGGATTGGGTCATTTTTGCTCGAGACATCAGAAGCATATGGGCCAGGCCTGCTAACGTAGCTCACTAGAACTGAAAAGGATTTTCTACGTCTAAAAAAATAGAAATGATTTTCTATTCTACATAAAACCTGAAGGAAATATGAAAGGAATTCGGATGCGGAAGCAGATAGAAACCGGAAGGTAGGAGAAGGAAACGGAGGAGGTGCTCTTCGCTGACTCGGAAATCAGCACACCGAATCCATAAATACGGACAGGAGGCGAGGCGAGGATCCCAGGAAAGAGAAGTCGATTGGTGAGGCGAGGATCGGAAGGGAGCGAAACCGGCGATGGCGGCCACGCTAATAAGCAACGCGGCGAGGAGACTCGCTGGTTGCGCGCTTCAGCCGGCGGTTCGGCGCGCAAGGATGGTGCGCATCAGGGTACGCTAGCCACTCAAAACGAGTAGCAAACCAGCTTCCCCGGCCTTTAATTTGTTTGCAAATCAAGGAAACCACGGATTCTTTTAACTCATGATGTACTTTTGCGAAACCCGCTGCAGCAGCTCACCGCTGATGAGACGAAAGATGCTGCGAGTCTCGTGGAGAAAATCAAAACAAGGAAAGAGGAGCTGTATGATCTGATCGCTCACTGTGAACGTAACTATGTTGTTGGTGGGTCGACAGGCTTAGAGAACGGTCAGCTGCTTGAGTATCTTTCTCACCAAGTCAAGCCTAGACCAAATGATCCTCACTGGTAAACTCGCACACCTCTCTCTCACTCCCTCTCCAGCTGTTATACACGCTCTCCTTCTAATTTTGGTTTCTAACTTTTACTCTCTATCTATCTATCTATCTATCTATCTATCTATCTATCTCTCTCTCTCTTTGATATGCAGGCGATCATGTCATCGAGCAACAACCTTCAGTAATTACGTGAGTACGGCGGGGAGATGGTGTCTTGGTTATATGATTATGGGTACTTTTTTTTCGAAACGGAGGCAAAAGATTTGCCTCATCGATTAATTAAGAAGAAGAGAATTGCCCAGTTAATTAACGGAAAACCGGGCGAAAACCGATACATATAGACCACATGCGGGCTACTCGCTAAGAACCAAACTCCATAACCCCACTATCAACCCGACGAATACACATAACATGTAACAATCATGAACCCTCACACTTCTATACCTCAAAGAAACCCCCAACAAAACCAAGGTTGCATACATTAAACGCCACCAAATCCACGGAGATGGAGGACAATGGGACTGAGTATCCTCCATTAAGCAGCCGCTGACGCCTTACCAATGACACCACTCTTCTTGCCTATGATCCGGAGAGCCTTCTTCACCTTCTTTATTTTGCCCGTAGAAACCTCCTCCGCTAGGAGGCAAGCAATCGCCTTGCCAGACCCAGGAGAAGCTACCTCCAAGGAGGCGAGCAAGCGGCCAAGCTTTTTCAGAAAGACTACCTCGTCAATACGTGCCATCATAGCATCACGGTCAAAGATGGGCGACCGGATGGGCTTCATCACCTCGGAATTAGGTGCCAAAGCACCTACCTCATCACCTGCAGACGCCACCTGGTCAACAACCTCAGGTGAGAGAGCAATAGTAGCAGCCAAACCTCCACAGTCCACAAAGTCGGGCGTCTGAATGGGCTCCAACGACGGCGGAGAGGTCGCAATCGACATCACCAAGTTCCCTCCAAGCGGCCCCATCTCCTTAGGAAGCACCATCGAAATAGGCGAAGTAGGCTCCCCACAAACCTTCTGAAGCTCAGGCATAATCTGCAGCACCGGAGCCACGACCTCGACAACAACTTCACTCCCAGAAGTAATCGGCACGGCAGGCAACGGCAACCGACAGGATGTAGCACGAGGGGAGAGATCTCCATACATGCATGCTTTCCCATCGACAGAACCAACCTGAATCTCGGGCAGCAAGGACACATCGGGCACAACCCCAATCTGAAGCTCAGGCAGCGAAGACACATCCGGCACCACCTCTAGTTTGGCGAGAGCGGCCTCCGCCCTCCCCAAAACATTCCCGGCTCGCACTAGGCAATCACGAAGCTCGATGCGAAGCAGCTCGGTCTCCTCCGCCAACCCAACTTGCTCAGTCGAGATAGGTTGGAACTGCATATTTGTCATGGAGACATCATCGATGGATGCAGGTGATGGAGCAGGACATTGGAGTGGTGAAGCATGGGCATGCTTCTCAGCACGGCAGAAGCGGGCGATGTGGCCGGATCGAAGACAATCCGTGCATCGAATTGGATCCCTACAAGAGTATGCTCGGTGACCTCGACAGAGGCACCGAAAACACCTGTCTCTCAGCCATGCCGGAGGGGGACTCCGCACATTGACAGCAAGGCGACGAAAAGCAGCAGGAGCCGAGCGGCGCCCTCTCGAGACGAGCTGCCAACCTCCCAAAGCATTCTCGCATGGAGCCATAGGAACTGTTGACGCCGCCACCCGGTCGAAACATCCTCGCCAATTTCCCCAGCCCGGACGCACCGGAGGCGCCTGAACGACGAGCCCTTCGCTCGCAACAGAGGCGAGAGGAGCTGAAGCTGCGTCCAGAGAAGCCGCCACTCCCCCCTCGCCATGGATGATGGAGCAACGGGAGACATGCGTTGAGCCCAGCACAGCCGGAGCCGGTCGAGAGACGGGATCCAGATCCGCCTGATCTGGATCGAGCGGTGGGGAACCGATGGGGCTTGTCGCCGGTGGCTTCAGCAGATGGTCGAAGGCGGCACCAGCAAAGCAGGCGGGGGTGACGGACGGCTGGGCCAAAGAGCTCGCCGCTGCAGCCGGAGCGGAAGCCGCTGCAGCCTTCGGGGAACGCGGGCGGGAGACCTGTCGGCCGCCGTTCTCCAACCGGAGCCGACAGGCAGGAGGCAGTGGCCGCGGGCGCGGGGTCGGAGGCGCTGGCAGCGTGGCCGTCGCCGGTGGGGTCTGGTGGAAGGGCGCGGGGGCCGCGACAAGGTGGACGGGGGCGACGGGCGGCGGAGGTTGGTTGGTCGGCGCAGAGACGAGGCGCCCCTGCACGGCCGGGCCAGCCTTGCGTCCGGTGAGGAAGGCCGCGGCGAGCGCGGCGGCCAGAGCAGGGGCGGTGAGCGACGGGGCCGAAGCGGACGAAGATGACGGCGCAGTCGTCGCGGACATGGGGCCGCCGCGGACGCGGCTTCCCGCAGCTTCCACACGGGCTGCTCGGGCACGACGAGCAGCAAAGCTGGGACGGGCGGCGAGCGCACGGGGCGGAGCTTCCAGATCCGGGGCCGCTGGAGGCAGGGGAAGTTGGAGGAAGGAGATCAGCCCGGCAGCGGCGCCGCGCGGTCGCCCGTCGCGGGCGTGCTCATGTCGCGGTCCGCAGTTTCTCTCATGTCGCGGGGCCGACCCTTTTCGCGTTCACGCAGGATTATGGGTACTTTGTTTCACTTGGGCAAACAAGTAAAAGCACAAGGAGAACAATCCCCAGGTAGCCAGCAGGAGCAATAGCGTCGACATCTTTTATTTTAGAGAAACAAAGTTGGATATTGACTAGCTTCGCAGCATGAGTATCAAGTTATTAGTATTTGGTCTAACTGGACGATCTTTGATCGCTATATCACAAAAATGTTTGTCATGTTTGAGTGACAAGCTTTCTAGTCTTTGTATGCTTTTAAGATTCGCCTGCGTGTCATGTTTCTTATGTGTTGCATGTTGTGTGCGTATTGGCCATTTCCTTGGGACAAGTAAGCAGTTAACTCACCATTGTATCTAGTACAAGTTTTGGCTGATTGACAAAGTAGCTAACTGTTGATTTCATCAACAAGCAGATACTCCCTCTTTAGTGATCTAAACGCTCTTATATTTCTTTACATGGAGAACCTGTTTAGAGTATGTTTGTTGTTTTCTCATCTCTCCATGCTTGATTGTTTGATTGATCTGCATACAACGGGGGTTTTACTTATACACACAAAACTAGTCTGACAAACATCCTTTGATAAAAGATGGATCTTATTGACTCAAAATACAACATCAAATACAAACACAATGAGCACACACCTAACCTTTCTGTATAGTTAAGATGCACACAGTCAACCAGCACACACACAAAAAATACATCAATAAGGGGCAAAGTCATACAAGACCAAAATTCTGCCTAAGACCATCTCTAGCCGATCCCTCTAAACCGGTTAACTATTTAAAAAAAGTTGTGAGGAGGTAAAGCAGACCTAGCCAATCCCTTATCCGCTTTAACTCCTGGAAAATTTAATCATCGTGTTCGCCGCTTACACTTACTCCGGCCACGGTGGCGCTCCCCCACGTCATCCCTAGCCAGGCGACACTCCTCCCATCGTCCTCGGCCACAAGAAAAGTTGCAGCACGTGTGGAGGACACCTACGGAGAGGAAAAATTCAATGCATACGAAGAAACATACATAAAGAGTGGTCGTCGGTCGCCATCGTCGATTCCGATGATTTCTTACGTACGAGACGATGACATCGCACCACTAGGAGAATGATGAGGGGAAGAACCCATTCAGATGAGGAAGCACCCAAGCCATGGCCCATGGAAGTTGAATTACAATTACTTTGTCGACTACTTTGTCGCACCGCTTACATCTCGCATGGCGAGACTTTGTAAAATCACTTTTGCAGACCATCTATCCTATGTACTAGCCAGCTCATGTGAATAATCATCTAATGCCAAAAAGTCGTAGTTGGTCGCGTGAAAGAAAGAAGAAGGAAGAAGGAAGAAGATGAGGGAGAGAGGCTTTCATGTGGGCTCTAGTTCATTTGAGCACCTAAGTTTGAGAGTTCGATTAGGTTTGCGGTTTTTAACTCCTCAAATTTCTTTTCTACTTATAAATATTAAAGTTGTTGGCTAGTTCACATATGGGTCCAACATTGTTTCCAAATAAACAAATACACGCATCCTCACATGTGGAACTAGCAACCTTTCAAGAGATATATAAACAAATATAATTTACTCATATGTGGGATCTATCATAATTAAACAAATACACTACTTTCATGTGAGACCAATTTTTTTGTAAAAGGCACAAATAACAAAGAAAAAAAATGTGACTTCAACTCAAAATCTTGTCTTTCCGACATACTATGGACATTTAAATATCTTTCATCATATTTTTGCTATTTTTTCTAATCTGCTCTAAGCGAGGAAAAAAAGTCTCCAAAATGACCCAAACGGCGGTCGGCAAACTACAACAATGACCATATCAGCACCAACCATCTCTTGACATCACAAGGACAATGATGGTCTTCAACAACAGTGCCTTCATAAAGGGAACGGTGCTCAAGCGTCATGATCACACGATCAAGCCACAAGAGGCTAATTCTAGGTTTTCACCCTGAAGAACGAGTCCGCGCATATCTGAGCAATGTCTTTAACAAGGTAACGATGCAAAAACATCCCATTGCCAGGTCCACCCAGGTAAGGCCTAAGGTTTTTACCCCCTAAGCTCGAGACCGGTACTCAAGAAGCACCACCTTGATGCCAAAAAAAGCAGATTTTTAAAGATTGTTTTGCTACTTTATTTGATTTTACTATTTACGCCGACAGACTCATGGGTTAAAGCACTAATGACATAGTATGTAGATCCATCAATTATTTTATGGATGTGCTCTTAGATTGACTATGATTATGTGGTAGAATGATACGTCTCCGACGTATCTACTTTTCCAAACACTTTTGTCCTTGTTTTGAACTCTAATTTGCATGATTTTAATGGAACTAACCCGGACTGACGTTGTTTTCAGCAGAATTGCCATGGTGTTATTTATGTGCAGAAACAAAAGTTCTCGGAATGACCTGAAACTTCACGGAACGTTTATTTGAAAATAATAAAAAATCCTTACAAAAGATGAAGACCAGGGAGCCCACACCCTAGCCACGAGGGTGGGAGGCGCGCCCCCCTATCTCGTGGGCCCCCTGGAGCTCCTTTGACCTCAACTCCAACTCTATATATTTTCTTTCGGGGAGAAAAAAAATCAGGGAGAAGGATTCATCGCGCTTTATGAAACGGAGCCGCCGCCAAGCCCTAAAACCCCTCGAGAGGGCTAATCTAGAGTCCGTTCGGGGCTCCGGAGAGGGGAATCCGTCGCCATCTTCATCATCAACCATCCTCCATATTGCTATGACTTTGCTATGCTTAATGCTTGTCACTAGGGCCCGAGTGCCATGATTTCAGATCTGAACCTATTATGTTTTCATCAATATATGAGAGTTCTTGATCCTATCTTGCAAGTCTATAGTCACTTATTATGTGTTATGATCCGTTAACCCCGAAGTGACAATAATCGGGATACTTACCGGTGATGACCGTAGTTTGAGGAGTTCATGTATTCACTATGTGTTAATGCTTTGGTCCGGTACTCTATTAAAAGGAGGCCTTAATATCCTTTAGTTTCCGCTAGGACCCCGCTGCCACGGGAGGGTAGGACAAAAGATGTCATGCAAGTTCTTTTCCATAAGCACGTATGACTATATTCGGAATACATGCCTATATTATATTGATGAATTGGAGCTAGTTCTGTGTCACCTTAGGTTATGACTGTTACATGATGAACCGCATACGGCATAATTCTCTATCACTGATCCATTGTCTACGAGCTTTTCATATATTGTTCTTCGCTTATTTACTTTTCCGTTGCTATTGCTATCATCACTACAAAATACCAAAAACATTACTTTGCTATCATTACATTTTGCTATCGTTACCACTACTATCATATTACTTTGCTACTAAACACTTTGCTGCAGATACTAAGTTTCTAGGTGTGGTTGAATTGACAACTCAGCTGCTAATACTTGAGAATTTTTCTTTGGCTCCCCTTGTGTCGAATCAATAAATTTGGGTTGAATACCCTACTCTCGAAAACTGTTGTGATCCCTTATACTTATGGGTTATCATAGAAAGATAGATCTAGCAACTGGCTCTCATCTCTTTAGGCATTTCTCTGGCCTATATCTTAAGCTATATCATAGACATTAAATGTGTGTTTGGATACAATTTCAACTATGTGATTATATTTTAGAGTTGTATCTAAAAGTACTCTCATTTAATACATCTTGTGAGATAAAAATCATTAGTTTTCTTGGATTCGGTTGAGCATCGAGGACTCACATAGGAAACAAATAGTCATATCTTCTCATTTTCTTCCAATTTATTTTCTACAATTTTAAATTCATTTGGTTGTAAACTATGAGATTTTTATTTATTCGATTATAAACTATGTGAATTATTTGTTTAAACATGTGCAATATTTTATTCATTTCAATTGGGATTTTATAGAATGACAAAAATGATAAGTAGCCCCGTTGGACATACTGAACAGGGAAGGGTGGACATGGACCCGAAGCTTGTCCGTTCGGCCACCTAAACGGACACATTTCGTGTCCGTTTAGTTCGGCCCGTTGTAGTTGGGCCTAAGGGTTGTGGTTTGTGGGTTGCGGTTGCGTTTGGAGGACAACGTGTTACAATAATTACCTCAACAGTAGGAGTGGACTTATGAAATATCCTATATGACACTTACTACAATAAACTGTTGCTAAAACACACAGGGAGAAGTGCGAGCGAATGACATGAGGTGTCCCATTTTTATCAGCATTAACGTGCTACTAGATCCCAGTTTTGTTCACTCATTTTAACTGTTTTTTTTTGGCTTTTTTCCCTTGTATTTTCTTCTTCTTTTTCCTTTTTTTCTTTTCTTTTCCCTTTTCAAGTTTATATTCTTTTTCCAATTTGAATTCAAGTTTAAAAAAATTGAATTCGTAATTTAAAAAATGTTATCTTTTTCAAAACTTGTTCGCCAATTTAGAAAAAGATTTCATTTCAAAAACAATTCAGGATTTTAAAAATATTCATGTTTTCAAAAATTGTTTATAATTTCTTAAAATGTTCTTATTTTTCTAAATTTGTTCAAAATTATAAAAAATGGGATTTATAAAACTTCTGTGGTTTCAAGTTATTTTGGAATTTATAAAAGATCTTGATTTTCAAACTTTGTTCACAATTGAAAAAATATCTGAGAATTTCAAAATTGTTCATGGTTTCGAGAAAATTTAAGAATCTGAAAATTGTTCTTGTTTTTCATAAAATGTTCAAATGTTTAGAAATTGTTCATGTATGCATAAATTGTTTGTGTTTTTCAAAAAATGTTCACATTTTCATATTTGTTTTATAATTTATAATATTCTTTGTGCTTTAAAGTATTCGGCATTTTGAAATTTTCTACAATGTTTAGGAAATGTTTCAAATTTTGACGCTTTAATGGTCTTAAATATTTCACGCTTCAATTGGTCACTAGCAGTCAGTAAGTTTTTTTTTTGGAGGGGTATTAGCAGTCAGTAGTTGTAGTGGCTATTGTTTTATGTCGCACACACCCAACTCGCTTCGCCCTACTAGGACAGCCCAGTCCAGAGTGGTGTTGCAATGACCAGGCTCCATGGAGCTCATTTTTCAAAAAAGAATCAAAATATATTTAGAAGTTCCCAAAATGTCATTTTTTTTCTAAAAATACATATGTATATTCTTCAAGTTTGCATAAATTTTATCAACTAATTTGACAATATATCTGACCCAGGTACAACAAAGAAAAAGCCTATTTTAATCTGTGTATTTGTCTTTTTGTGTAGATCATGTATGAATATGTATGTTCATGAAATTTTATACATGTATACTACAACTATAAATCTACATGTATACTTTTTTCAGAATTTTGTTTAGGTATAGAAAAAGTATTTTCTCTGAAAAAAATAAAGGGCTCTATGGAGCCTGGCCTTTGCTTGCACTTTTTGGGCCCAGTCGCGCTAGTAGGCGGGCTCCTAAATGACGCAAATATAGGAGGTTCCTGGCCTTACACAACGCCGTCCAACTTCCTTAATTAGAAGTGACCTATACAACGCCAGTCAACAGGCCGGTGCTAGCAACCGTAAAACCGAAGTGCTGACGGCTGATTTTTTTTGAGGCTTCTATATTAGTTATCCCATAACTAGTTCAGAAGCCCCAATAAATGAGGGAGACAGCTTATAGAAAAAGTTGGGGAGGAGGCGGCTTATAAAATAAGCCGCCAAAAGAATTGGCCGTAAGTATTCCAAGTAAATACCCCTAAAAAAGCATTCCAAGTAAATCCCTTTGTTGTGGCAGGTGTGGCTGAAAAGACCCAGCAGTGTGCTGCGAGGGGCCGCGACAACTTATGGTTGTGTGGAAGAGGAGCAGGGCGAGGCTCAGGACCTTATTTTGATTGTAAAATTGCTGGAGCAATTGAATTGAATTGATGCTGATCAACCAGCGGTCCAACAGCCGCTTTCTGAATATAAGAAATACACATAAAGAAGCTTTAGCGTTGAACTACAACAGCACAAAAGTTGCTGCCGTCAAAAGAAATCTACCAGGGAAAGCCGTTCTACACAACCATGCTGGAACATTTCAAGGTTTATCCGGAAAATACTAATCTTGAAAACAGCGCAAGCAATGAGGGAAAAAAAAGAAAGATGAAAGGATCTTGCAACACGATGCATATCTATTGACAAAATCTGGCCTTACCAAGATGAATTGCAGTATTCAGCCGATGAACATTACAGGCAATTCAACATCATAAGAGACCAGAAATCAACGCATGAGTAGCAGCTCATGAGACTTCATCCACCAGCACATACTGTATCACATGCTACCACCAAAAATCAATGACCTAAACTAGTGAGGGCACGCACTCACGCCCCTAGCGCGACACACAGACCAAACTTGGTATCCTTTTGAGGCGCTTGGGAATTGGACTCGGCGGAGAAGGCGACGTAGCGCTTGGGCTTGGGGCCGTACCGGAGCAGGACGCTCACCGCTCCATCACTGCCAAGCTTGGCCTTCACCGTTGTGTTCGGATCCAGAGAATGAGAAAAACCCGCCGTAAGAGTGCTGTCGTTGGAAGACAGAACACGCTGCACCTTGGCAGCGATGGACGTCGTCTCGTCTAACTTCTGATGATAAGTTGCTGTGAGAACGTCGGCATTTTCCCTAGCATTGAAATTTGGTAATGTTAGTGTCACTAAAATGCAATGCTCGTGTATAAGTTGTGCAGAAAAGCCACAGATAACTGGCTCACATTGTGAAAGAAGCACCCACGTCTCCTTCCGATAGAACCAAACCACAGGTGTACTTAGGAAATCGCAGGAGCTGGGTTTCAAGGGAACCAACCGCGCCCAAAGCATCGAGGGACTTTGTGATGACCGAAACATCAGCACCTAAAGCAATGCTTTTCGTGCCAATCATAGCAGAAAACGAAACAATTGGCGATCCCTGAAGCTCAGAACTTCCGGTTATACAAGCACCGAGATGACGATACTGAAGGTCCACCTAAATTAACGGAAAAAACCTGATTATCTACACGGCAGGAAATCACCACCGTTCATACACAGCCACCTACAGAGAGTCGGTACCTTCGATGAGCTCTGGGAGGAGACGGGAATAGACAGAAGTCCCTTCAAACCAGGCCTCAACACATCATCAAGTGTAAGTTTGATAAGCTGAAGATATAAAAAAACAAATGAGTTTGACAATCAACCATCTAAGATAGAGAGAAGGGAGAGGGGGGCAACAAAAAGCAACTTGCCTTTGTATCAGATGACAACTCAAATCCCAAAGATGCTTTTCCAACTTGCTCAGAGCCATCAGACAAAAGAACCTACAAGATGAAGTAAACTATAACAGATTGAAAATTTTATATATGATGACCGACGTGCCAGCTCAGTAGTTATCAAGAAAAGACCCACCAAATGAACAGCAGACAGTAAACATTTTACGCACCAAAACGAGTCAACAGGCACAAGCAAAATTACTCAGCGCAAAAAGGAAGTTGAACAAACGAACTCACAGCGGTGTCAAGCACCTTACAGTCAGATACCATCTTCAGACCTGTGTTATAGTCCTGGTACAGCAAATCTGCAAAGAGGATAGAAACAAATAATATATATAAGTAAACAGATGTCTCAAACCACAACATCAGACAACAGATAATTACTGAAGTCAGAACATACCATACGCCTTTTTGCCGATCTCATGAAAAAAGCAAGCATAGTCTCCATCTGCAGGCTGCTTCTCACCTCCCTCTGAATCCTCCTTGTCTCCCTCTGAATGATGCTTCTCATTTACCTTGTCGGGCACCTGGACAGCAACTCCCTCTGCATCCCCCTTATCTCCCACCGAATGATGCTTCTCATCCACCTCAGCAGGCAACTGGACAGCCACTGCTGGCTTCTGGACAGGCACTGGGGAGAACTCACCATTACCTGTGCATCAACACGTTAGAAGTCGCATATAAACATACAATAGAACAAACTAAGGAGGACAGGTTACCTGTGAAAGGGCAAACGTCTGAACACCCTTTTTCAGCATACTTATCCAGAAGATATACAGACCATCCACCATGAGATAGTAATTTTACGATCTCAATGTACGTGTTGGCAATCCTGGAAGGAAAGAAAACAGGAGTTTCCACCTTCGAGATAGCATCATTAACTGCTTTCACAGGATCCTAAAGCCAATTACGCATTCTATTAGTATCAACAACATGAAACCATGAATTACAAGATAATATCCAGCATATGACAACAGGATTGTAATTCACAGTCAGAAACTTAAGCAAACAGACAACAGGATGGTAAAAGCACAGTCAGAAACTTAAGCAAACAGTTTGGACAGTCAACAAATGACAATAAGATTGAAAAGCCCAGTCAGAAAGTTAAGCAAACAGTTTGTACATTCAACAAATGACAACAAGATTGAAAAGCAGTCAGAAACTTAAGCAAACAGCTTGGACAGTCAATAAGTGACAACAGGATTGAAAAACATGATAATAATTAAATGCCGGGTCAGAAAATAATCCTCATTATCCGAGAAACCAAGCCAAGCAGAGCAAGTTCTGTTTCACTTTTTTTTTGGCAGAATTCTAGTTACGAGACAAGCAACATCAAGAATCCAGGCAAAACATAAACTGAACATGACCACACTGATATGACAATGCTAAACCATCCAGGATGCTCTGAGCAGTGTCAGTGCTATTTGATACCTACTACTATTTGAGCAATCAGAGCCCCGGTGACATTTCATATGGAGCGTGATTTAATCTTGGACACAATTTCGTTACTCCTAGCAAGACGACATCAGCCTGAACAAAGATTTCTACAATGTGCAACTCTAAATCCAAGGATGAATCCGCAACATCAACAGGAATATCGTCTACGAAACGCCAATGTGAAGCAGATAACATGAGCGAAAACTTGCGGGTTTGCAGACTAGTACCAAGAAAGGGACAGCCGGTGGGGTAGCAGAGCCCGCCGGGGGTGCAGAGGCAGGGGCGGCGCCCGTCGTCGCTGGTCTCGCACCAGCCGATGGGGCAGCAGAACCCGCCCGGGGTGCGGCGGGAGGTGTCGTGGGCGTCTTGGCTGCTCTCGCGGCGCTTCGGACGGCCCTTGTGGCCGGTACGACGGCAGGCAGCCTGGCGCGCCAGGCGGCCCCAAGAACTCGGCCCACCGCGCCGCCGCCCGACGCCCTGAGTAGCACGATCGATACGGGGACAAGAACGAGGTAAGCAACCTGGAGATGAGGAAAGAAACCAAGAGCAAGCGACGAAACCCTCGTTACCCGAGAATGAAGAGCAGCGCGAGCCCGTTGAGCTCGTCGGCGCGGGAGCTCTCGATCTCGGACCGGTCCCGATCAACCATGTCCTCCGGGTCCATGTTGACACCGGCGGCGGTCGGGGCAGGAGGGGGGCAGCGGTGGGAGGGGGAGGGCAGGAGGAGGGCTGCGGGTAAGGCGGTGGCCTGAAGGGGAGAGGGCAGGTTGCAAATGCTGGGCGACGGGAACCTTGGCTAGCTTTGTATCCGGTGGCGAGGGAGGCGGGAAGAAGGGGCGAGCGATTACGCCAACGGATTGCCGAGCTAGAAATTCCGGTGCGCGATGGGCCGAGAAATACAGTCGCCGGAGTGCGTCGGAATTCCATGCGCCCAAGAAGCCTGACAGGGCTTAGTTAGGCCCAGATGGCACTCGGTTGGGTAGTGAGAGAGCCCAGATTTTCACAATGTAGGTCGTGCGCTGTTCGGGGGTGAACAATTCGAAGGAAAGCAAGTATAAAACATGTTGGTTTGCTAAATTAAAGTCCATTCGTTCAGAGAGAAATTTATTCGAATGGAGAAGAGCAAATGGCCATGCGTTGGGGAGCTCACTTTTGGCCGGAATGCTGTCTGGAAGTGAACAATTCGAACAAGAGCAAAGGAAGGCAGTGTTGATTTGCTGAATTAAATCGGGGCAAATCCTTTCCTTCACAATGTAGGCCGTGCCGTTGTTTGGGCAGGCAAAAAAATTGGTTCGAAGTGTGTTCAGAAGTGAACAGCTCAGAGAAAACCAAGTAAGACCATGTTGATTTGTTCAATAGAATCGGGGGAAAAGGCTAAAAGGTTTCAGATTGGAGGAGGATTGCAACTGTTTTACCAAGAAATTCGAGCAAAATTCCCAACAGGCAATGAAAAATTCGCACCTCACTGGCGGTCGTAGACTGAAATCCGATTGCACCATGGGTCTGCTTGTCTCGTGGTTGAGCGATTCACCGTCTCCCTGACGGTCCAGCCTCCTGAAAGAAAATCAAACAGGCGTCAGATCCAAGCGGCCACGGGACAGCTGAATGCCAAAGATAGACCGCCACATCACCGTAGAGCCGGAAGCGGTGCGCCGCATCATCGACGATGCGCCATGGCCGCGGCCTGCTCAGCGTTGCCACGTGGCCACGGCTGACTCGCCGTTGCCTCGGCCACCGAGGCCAGGGCTACGGCTTGCCCAACATCTGACACCATGGCCGTAGAGGATGGGACTATTGATGTGTCCTTTATGAGGTAGGAGGAAGGATTAGGGCAGGATGGAAGAGCTCCACAGGCCATGGCCAAGGCCGTGGAGAAGACGAGAGGAAGAAGCTCAATAACTAAATCTTGTAAATCCTCGGTCTGATCGCGGTCTAAGCCCTCTCCCAATGCAAAAAAATAATGTGGCAAGGTAATTAAGAAAAAAGAGACGGGTGTGGTGGCTTTAGGAAAAAACAATGCCAAGCGCGGGAACCTAGGAAAACACTTAAATGAAAAAAATCCATCAATGCATGGACAAGTTTAGTTGCTAAATTATTAAATGAAGGATGCTTAGCAACAACAAGCTAAGCATCTTTGCATTCAGGACTTTAGTTGGTAGATTTTTAATGTGTTTAGCACCTCATCTTAGCACTAGTGCATTGGAGGAGGTCTAGGTCCAGTTCTTTTGCTAGAATCTGAGGATTCTCTTAGAATTCGATCCCTACCCAGCTTCTCCCAGAATCTTTGAGCCCCATTTATTTTACAATCATATCTAGTTAGGGTCTAATTAGACATGATTGTAAAACAAATGGGACTCAAAAATTCTGGAAAAAGCTGGGTAGGGATCGGATTCTGGCAAAAGAACTGGGCCTAAGAGCATCTCCAACGGAAAAAAGGCCCTTTTTGCGCACGGGAACTCGGTTGGCTCACTTCAGCACACGTCGGATTCCGGCGTGCTAAAAAAACTATGCACCTGTGAAAAAGCAGCAACGCGCGCGGCAGTTTTGGCGTGCGGCATCCAGCACGCTCTATAAAACCCGTGCGCGGGCGTCCGCCAACCACCGTTGTCGGTGTCAAAACCGGCGGATCTCAGGTAGGGGGTCCCGAACTGTGCGTCTAGGCGGATGGTAACGGGAGGTAGGGGACACGATGTTTACCCAGGTTCGGGCCCTCTTGATGGAGGTAAAACCCTACGTCCTGCTTGATTGTTCTTGATAATATGAGTAGTACAAGAGTTGATCTACCACGAGATCAGAGAGACTGAACCCTAGAAGCTAGCCTATGGTATGATTGTATATTCGTCCTACGGACTAAACCCTCCGATTTATATAGACACCGGAGGGGGCTAGGGTAACACGGAGTCGGTTACAAGGAAGGAGATCTACATATCCGTATTGCCAAGCTTGCCTCCCACACCAAGGAGAGTCCCATCCGGACACAGCATGAAATCTTCAATCTTGTATCTTCATAGTCCAACAGTCCGGCCAAAGGATATAATCCGGCTGTCCGGATACCCCCTAATCCAGGACTCCCTCGGTATCCCCTGAACTAGACTTCAATGACGACGAGTCCGGCGCGCAGATTGTCTTCGGCATTGCAAGGCGAGTTCCTCCTCCGAATACTTCATAGAAGATTTTGAACACGAGGATCGTGTCTGGCTCTGCAAAATAAGTTCCACATACCACCGTAGAGAGAATATTATTTTCACAAATCTAATCTGCTGACGTACCCCGTAGCGTGACATCACACCACAGCCAGGTCTTTATTCGAATCATTTTTCATAACCTATCTCAGCGTGTTCGCGAGGCGGTTTCCTTGGCACGTCTTGTTGAAGCAGAGATCGTGTCCCCTTATTACGGGATTCTCATCAATACGGACGTGGGTAACCCAACCGCGCCAGCAATTACGACGCTTGGGGGATAAGCGAGTTTTACCAGGCTGGTGGGGGCATAGTTTCGTCCGCCCTTATAAAGGGATAAGGTTTCACCTTTTTCTACCCATGCCTTCTTCCTTCTTGCTCATCCATTCTCGCGCACTCGAGCTCCAGCGCCCAAGTCCACATCCTTCTCCTCAACTCTCTCCAAACATGTCCGGAGCGGGAGGCAAGTGGATGGTCTCCTCCGTCGCGGAGGGACACATCAAAAAACTACGTGGGGCCGGATACTTAGCCGCGGATATCACGCACCGGCTGCCAGCCGCGAGCAGATCGTCCATACCCCGGAACCTTACGAAAGGGTGGTTTTCCTCCCCAACTTCGTCCGCGGACTGGGGTTTCCCCTCCATCCATTCATCCGCGGCCTTATATTCTATTATGGACTGGACTTTCATGATCTGGCCCCGAATTTCATCCTCAACATCTCGGTGTTCATCGTCGTGTGCGAGGCTTTTCTCCGCATCCGGCCCCACTTCGGCATGTGGCTGAAGACCTTCAATATCAAGCCGAAGGTAGTAGGCGGCCAACAAGCGGAATGCGGCGGAGCCATTGTGGGCAAAATGCCCAACGTTACATGGCTCGAGGGCTCCTTCGTGGAGACCATAAAGGGGTGGCAATCGGGGTGGTTCTACATCACCGAGCCGCGCGACACCAACTGGGTGGCGGCCCCCCGAGTTTCGATCCGGAATCCCCACGCGGCTCACTTCCTGGAAGGAGAAGGGCCTGTCCTGGGGCTCATCGGTGGAGCTGGACGGACTCCAGAAGTGTATACGGAACATGATAAGCAAGAAACTTAAGCTTGTCAACATAGTCCAGGTCATGCTCTTCCGCTAGATCCTCCCGTGTCAACAACAGGCTTTCAACTTATGGGAGTTCGACCCGGCCCAGCACCAGACTCTAGGCGAGCTCTTCGACACGATGCATAAGGACGTCTGGAAGGTGGTGTTCAAGGGCGCCGAGGTCCCCCTTCTCTTACCGAGGACCGCGGGCTAAGCGCGAAGCGCCCTGCGAATCCGGTAAGTTATGTACATCTGGTAGAGTATTTATTTCCCATAGCTTAACCATGTGCGGGCTCTGAGCTCCCATGCCTTTGACAGGACTGGGTGGAGACATCGGAGCAGATTAATTGTTCGACCCCTCTGCCCGAAGACCCTGCAGACGCTCTCCTGACGAAGATGCGGAGTCCGACTCCTTATTAGGTGCCAAAGAAGACCAAGAAGAAGGCCACGGGAACCCGAAAGAGTTCCCGGTGCCAGGTGGTATCGGACACATCGTCCGATAACTCCGAGACGCACTCCTCCCGTGAAAACGAGGAGGAGGAAGATGAAGATTCTCCCCCTCCAGCCGAGGAAGACAAGAAAAGGAAGGCCGCCCCAACCGGGGAGGCCGAAGGGTCCAAGAAGGGAAGGACTCTCCTTCCGGACTGTTCCACCACCGCCGGCGACGGCGAAGACGAGTGGCTACTCAGGGCCAAGCCCCTGACGAAGTCGTAAGTATTCGGATACCAGAGTAACTCATAGCATACTTTTGTTGCACTGCTTCTCCTAACGTCGAATATGATTATGCAGTCCGCCCCGAGCCCGTATCGACGTATCCTCATCGGACGGTTCCTTGGACTCGTCGGATATGAATAGTGATACCCTTCCAACCGCCTCCTCTCCTTGCCCTACGGACAATGTCGAGGTATTGTCTCAAGGGGCACCGAGCCGGGGGAGATAGTCCTGTAGGCGCCTCAAGGCGACCTTCCGGACTCCAGGAGCAAAGGGAGCAAGACTCCCAAGGGCTCCAAGTTCGGCCCTCAGCCGACCACCACGCCGGAACCTCTAGTGGTTCCGGACTCCGGCAGGCGGCCCCCTTCCAAGAGGGGCAAGCCGCCCGTGCCGGTGACCTCTGTCCATCCAGAGGCACCGGACAACCTGCTGGGAGCGCTTCGCGGCGCTTCCATCGACGAAGAGCACCACACTATTATGAGTGCGGTGATCAAGAAGGTTCAGTCCGCCAAGAGCGGACTGACTAAAGCCTGTGCCAGCCTTCTAACAGGCTTTGAGGTAAGTATTTAAGATATAAGAAAATATTACCGCATAGACAGTAGCCCCTGATGCTCTGTTTGGTGTTCACAAAGAAAAGCCGAATAGAGGATCAAATAATATCTGCAGGAGTCTAATATAAGTATGTCTGTATGCGTATGCAGGCTTCGCTGCTAACCTCTACCGCACTGACTGCGGAGGTCGCCGCACTGAAGCAGGACCTCGAGCGGTCCGAGAAAGAGCTCGGCCTTACCAAGAGGCAGCTCAATGAGAACAAAGGTAAGTAATACCTTGTCTATATATATATATATATATATATATATATATATATATATATATAAAGATGTGCACTGGTAGAAAAAGGGCCTTTTGTCCCGGTTCCTGAACCGAGACTAAAGGGTCGGTACTAATGCCCTGTCCCTTTAGTCCCGGTTCAATCCAGAACCGGGACTGATGGGCCTCCACGTGGCCTGTGCATGGAGCCCGGCAGGAGACCCTTTGGTCCCGGTTAGTGGCACCAACCGAGACCAATAGGCATCCACGCGTCAGCATTTCTGTGGCTGGGGTTTTTGTTTTTTTTTTGAAAGGGGGGGGGGGTTTGGGGGTTTTGGGGGGTTAATTTAGGTGTTTCATATATTGTGTTAGCTAGCTATAATTAATAGATAAAAGTGTCCTCTCTTATGTCCGTGCTTGGTCGACGCTACATACTATACATACGTATAGAGAGGACTAGACACGCTAGCTAGCTAGTAAGCAAACGAAGGAAACAGAAGATCGTCATGAACATATATGCATACAGAGAGAAGTGATATCAACCACCTCTCCTTCTCTGAGAGATTGGTCGAACAACAAGTTCTCGTATATCTATCCGACACTATCGGCTACATATATACAATAATGATCTCTTACAAATATAATCATACGGACTCATGGTCCACATAGTATTCTCCATCTTCAGCGATCCCGTGGTCAAGAAAGAATGCCGCCAATTCCTCTTGAATTGCTCGCATGCGAGCTGGTGCTAGGAGTTCATCCCGCTTCCGAAACATCTAATTTGAAGAAGGGGGTTAATACATATATATATGAATGAATGAAACTCAACACAAATGATGGTAATAAAATAAAATTGTGAATGTTGTTATTTACGTACTTCATATTGTTCGTCAGTGTAGCCCCGCTCACAGGTTGTGTGGCGGATGGACTCGCAAACGTAGTATCCACAGAAATCATTCCCTTGTTCCTGCCACAACCACTTTACAAGAAATAGAGGTTAATCAAACTGATAAGCAAGAATGCCAAATGGTATTGATGAAACTAGCGCTTGAATCAATAGGAGGTGCACGGAACATGCTACTATAGTACTTACTTTCGGGTGTCTAAATTGCAGCTTCTTCGGGAGTCCTGGAGCTTTTTTGGAGAATTTTTTCCAAACCTTGGCAGACAAAGAAAACAATTACTTGATATATCAGGAAATGAACAAAGTTGCTGATATGGTGGATAATGATCAATTTAACTTACTTCTCGAGCATTTGAGTCATGTCTGCATAGTCCTGGGGATCTTTTCGTCTTGAGTCTAAGACGGTTACTAGTCCCTGCTCAAGCTTAATCTCTAGGAGAATATAGTGGTAACTGCACACGCATGCATAACTCATCAATTACATTACTATAACCTTGACTAATATATAAGGGAAACCGAATACGCACAAGATAGTAACACTCACCTGAAGTTATAAGGAAAGAGTATTATATCTTTGTTTTCATTTATTACCAATGATCGTAGCAAGTTGGCCTCGGTATCTGCGGCATGAAATTTAACCTGAGTTGCATCTATGAGATATGTGTTAATGAACCCAATATCACCGACTTGTCTTTTCTTCAATTCGGCGATCTTCAATCTGCATAATATATTGAGGATGATTATACATACATGCAATGAAAGAGCTGAGCTATATAGAGAGACTTAATGACAGAAGTAGTACTACTTACAGACAGTAGCAGGCGATCGTTGTTTTATCGAGCGCCAATTGATTGAAAAACTGAAAGAACTCCTCGAATGGAACAGACAACAGTTCAATTCCAACGAGGTCATGCTCCTTTTTAACTTTCACATACAAAGTACTCCTCCCCCAGAGTCTCTGCAGATTTTCAAGTACCAATCATGCAATCTTCGCATCATCGTTGATAGAGATCTTTCATCTTTGAAGAGAGGCTTCCTGTACTCGTATCTTTGTATCTACACCTCCATGAAATCATAATGTACATCGTCGGGTAGGTAATTGCCAAGATTGCTATAACCGGGCACCATCCTTGGATCATTAGCGACGTTGTCGCTAGGCACCTTGAGCGGGGGGCACGATTTCTTCGCTTGTTCGCCGAGCTGGGCAATTTGTTTCCCAGCTCGTCGTTCTTTCAGCCTTTGATCACTGACAATACTTCCCGACCGCTCCGCTTCGGCAAATTCCTTTCCAATAATGCGCTCATAGTTTCCTTTCGGCGGAGACTTGGGTGGTTTTGTCAGGGCAGCCAGAGTGCTCTTCACTTTCACCGGATCTACCTTCTCCTCCGGAGGTGGATGTTTCTTTGCTTTCACCCCTTCAAAGTAGTTCCTCACTTCTTCTCGTGCGATCTCGGCGTTCTCCTCCGGGGTCCTCTCGTATGGTAACTTCTCTGGAGTCTTCAGAGAAGGACCAAATCTGTATTTCCTCCCGCCTCTGGCTGTACTGCTAGACGCCGGCAGAGCAGACGGAGCGGTTGTCTTCTTTACTTGCTTATGAGACGGAGGAGGAGGACTACGACACGCCGGAGCAGCCGGAGCGGCGGCAGGTCTCTTCCGCCCTTGCTGACGAGGCGGAGAAGGAGGAGGCTGGCTGCTCAGGCGCGTCGGCGCAGGCGGAGAAGGAGGCGGAGTGCCGCCACGCGCTGGAGAAGGAGTCGGTCGAGTGCCCTGATAGTCACTCGCCGGAGGAGGAGGCGGTGGAGGAGGCGGAGTGCCCTGACTCGCCGGAGGAGGAGGCAGTGGAGGAGGCGGAGTGCCCTGACTTGCCGGAGGAGGAGAAGGAGGAGGAGGCGGAGGCGTCCAGTTCGGAAGGTTGATGAGCTCCTCCCGCCATAGGCATGGAGTCTTCAGAGCAGACCCCAGCCTAGTCTCCCCTTCACCGGTAGGGTGGTCAAGCTAGAGGTCCTCAAATCCCTCCGTTATTTCATCCACCATCACCCTAGCATATCCTTCTGGAATCGGTCGGCAGTGAAAAGTTGCGCCGTGTTCAGTAGGATAAACAGAGCCAACAGCCGCCTTGACCTTCAAATTCATCCATTGCGTCATAAGGTGGCAATTTTGAGACTCCGTGATAGCATCCACGGGATAGATGGCAGGAGCCGTCAAGGCATGCTCCGGCTGAAGCAGCTCGGTGGAAGCCACGCTGCTTCTATGCTGAGAAAGCGGGGTAGCTTCGGGGGAAGCTTCGGCAGTACGTTTGCTGCGATTTGCTTCTCGTTCCTCTATCGCTTGTACCCTTGCTTGCAGCGCTTGCATTTGGGTCTCCTGCACTTTTTTCCTTCTCTCATGGGATTTGTAACCGCCTGCGTCCGGAAACCCAACATTCCACGGAATGGAGCCTGGCGTGCCTCGTGTCCATCGAGGGTGCTCAGGATTCCCGAGGGCCATTGTGAGCTCGTCGTTCTCTTTGTCTGGAAAGAACGTCCCTTGCTGCGCTGCTTCGATATACTGCTGAAGCTTCCTGATTGGTATGTCCATTTGATCGTTCGTCCAAATGCACTTCCCTGTTACAGGGTCCAAGGTTCCGCCAGCCCCGAAGAACCAAGTCCGGCAACGGTCTGGCCAGTTAATTGTCTCTGGTTCGATCCCTTTATCAACCAGATCATTCTCAGTCTTGGCCCACTTAGGCCGGGCTACGAGGTAGCCACCTGACCCCGTGCGATGGTGATGCTTCTTCTTCGCAGCATTTTGCTTGTTTGTCGCCGACATCTTCTTACTCTTTTCCGATGTCTTGTGGGCCACAAATGCGGTCCAGTGATCTCTGATCTTCTCATATTTGCCCTTGAATTCTGGTGTCTCATTATTTTTGACAAACTTATTCAGATCTTTCTTCCACCTCCTGAATAGTTCTGCCATCCTCTTAAGAGCAAAAGACTTGATTAATTGCTCTTTAACTGGCTTCTCTGGATTATCCTCTGGCGGTAGGGTGAAATTTGACTTCAGCTCAGTCCAAAGATCATTTTTCTGCATATCATTGACATAAGACACCTCAGGGTCTTCTATAGCTGGCTTAAACCATTGCTGGATGCTGATCGGGATCTTGACCCTAACCAAAACCCCGCACTGAGCAACAAATGCGCTCTTTGTCCGGAGGGGTTCAATCGGTTGGCCGTCGGGCGGGATTGCTATGATCTCAAACTTTTCATCTGAGCTCAACTTTTTCTTCGGGCCTCATCTCTTTACCGAAGTTGTGCTCGATCCGGAGGGCTAGAAAAAAGAATAAAGACTTAATTAATATGTGTACATACCAAAATAATGAATGCATCAATTAGCTAGTCAGCAGAAGCTTAACTAATATATATACCTGGCCGGACTCGGTTCGGTCACCGGAGACGTCATCACGTTCTCCTTCTTACACCGGCATTGGGTCACCGGAGCCGTCCTCACGGTCTCCTTCTTGCACCGGTATTAGGTCACCGGAGCCATCATAATCATAGCCAGCTGCTTCCAGACCATCGGTGTCGTTGAGAAACAACGAGCAGACGGCATCACTTCCTCGTGCGATTATGTCCCCCAACAACTCTTCTTGTACTTCATCTCGGGCGGTGTCCATAGTTTCTACGAATATTGACAACATGGCAATTATTATTCAAACATGACAGATGGATATATTAGTGGCAAACGTAGAACTAATATTAATTAGTGGCCTCGGCGCTGCTTCTCTAGGGTTTGGGGTGGCCTCGAGGCTGCTTCTCTAGGGTTTGGGGTGGCCTCGACAACGCTTCAAGGATAAAAAAAGAAGAGGAAGAAGAAAAAAAAGAGGAGAAGAAAGAATAGAGGAGTAAGAACTCCTCTATTCTTTCTTCTCCTCTTTTTTTCTTCTTCTTCCTCTTTTTTTATCGGGAACAAGGGTCGTCGAGGGTCACCGAGCTGTAGAGGAAACCCTAAATAGCAAGTATCGTGGGTGTGAGATAAATGTGGCCGTCGGTGTCAGACACTACATCCACGTCCCACAAGTGACGTGGGCGTCGAAGCCCGCGCCACTTGTGGGACGTGGATGTAGTGTCCGACACCGACGGCCACATGTATCTCACACCGAC
>NC_057812.1:125685772-125686944 GCF_018294505.1 Triticum aestivum
GACCCTGACCCTCGACGACCCTCGTTCCTGATAAAATAAAGAGGAAGAAGAAGAAAAAAAAGATAAGAAGAGGAAGAAGAATAAAAAAAGAGAAGAAGAAACCCTAAATAGCAAGTATCATGGGTGTGAGATACATGTGGCCGTCGGTGTCGGACACTACATCCACGTCCCACAAGTGACGTGGGCGTCGAAGCCCGCGCCACTTGTTGGACGTGGATGTAGTGTCCGACATCGACGGTACATGTATCTCACACTGACAATACTTTCTATTTAGGGTTTCTCCTCTACCGCTCGGCGACCCTCGACGACCCTCTTTCCCGATAAAAAAAAGAGGAAGAAGAAGAAAAAAAGAGGAGAAGAAAAAATATAGGAGATCTTCTCCTCTATTCTTTCTTCTCCTCTTTTTTTTCTTATTCCTCTTCTTTTTTTATCCTCTTCTTCCTCTCATGTTCGACGACCCTCGACCCCTTGGCGACCCTAGACCCCTCGAACCCTCGACGACCCTGGAACCCTCGACCCCTAGACGACCCTGGAACCCTCGACCCTCGATCCCTCGACCCTATAGAACCCTCAAACCCTCGACCATCTACCCTAGTTCCCGATTCTATTTTCTCTTCTTCTCCACTATTCCTTTCTTCTTCTCCTCTTCTTTTTCTTCTTTTTTCTTCTTCTTATTTATTTCTCCTTTTCTTCCTCTCCTCTTGTTCTTTCTTTCCTCTTCTTATTTTCTTCTTTCCTATCATTCTTTTCCTTCCTTTCTTAATATCACTTAGCAAATTTTGCAACGATAGGGAGGGGGTGCTCCCGTGGTCTCAAATTCGTCTATGCACGATAGAAAATTCTGAAAAAAATACATCTATTATCCCTCAACGTCCCGCCTGATCATGAACAAAAAAATCTGTGAATTAAAAAAACATCATGTTCTATGAACAAAAAAACATTATATTTCATCCACATTCGTGCATACATCATATATGGGATCATCTATGAAAAAAACATCATATTCTATAAAAAAATCATTACATATATATAAAAAAACAAGCATATCTATATATATATAACAAGCATCTATCTTTTGCATATATACATGAACATATATATACACAGATAACATATATACATACAATCATATACTCACACATATACATATAATCTGAAACAAAACACCATAT
>NC_057812.1:125688254-125736497 GCF_018294505.1 Triticum aestivum
TTTTGTTAGTGCCATTAGTTTTCAAATTTGAAAACACTTTTTTAGTTTTTTTGTTTTCTTTGTTGCTTTATTTATTTTATTTTGTGATTAACTTTACTATAAAAATAGTTTTTTTTCCTTTTTTTGATTTGTTTTTTGCATTATTTATTTTCTTTCGTTTTTTGCTTTAATTTTTAATTCTGTTTGCTTTTAGGTTAGCAAAATTATAAACTTTCTGTTAGTGCCATTAGTTTTAGAAAAATTATAAACTTTCTGTTAGTGCCATTACTTTTCAAATTTGAATAGTTAAAATTTGAATTCTTTGAAAATTGTTTGAATCACAAGTTTGTGATTAACTTACTAAAAAATGAGAATAGATGCGCTTATAGAGAAAATTCAACCTAAATTCCTAGTAAATTTCTATGAATTTCAGAGAAATTCACTATGAATTTAGGTTAAACTTTTCTCTATTAGGGCATCTATTTTCACTTTGAGAGGAGCTCAACAAGGCAGAGAGGGAAGGGCTTATAAACCGGTGTGAGCCCCCTTCGGTTGGAGAGGTGGGACTAAACTCTGCCCGCAACGAGGACCAACCCTTTAGTCCCAGTTTGTGGCACAAACCGAGACTAATGGTCATGGGCCAGGGGCGAGGAGCAAAATTATAAACTTTCTGTTAGTGCCATTAGTTTTAGAAAGTTGAAAGTTAGCATGGGCCAGGGACTAATGGTCATGGTATTACGAGGGCCGAACCATAAGACATGAAAGCATTTCAAATGAACTCTGAAAAAGTTGGAAGTTGGCATGGTGTCATAATTTCACCCACATAGCATGTGCATGTACAAAACGGACAATAGTAGCATGTTCGTGTGTTACAAAGTTGGCATGGTATCATCATAATAGTTGCGGGAGAAAGTCTTCACTTTTTCTTCGCTTGTGTCATTTGCTTATTGCGCCGTAACCATGGATAATCTTCATTGTTTATTAGGATGCTTGGGTCAGCCTTGACATTGAAGGGAGGAATTTCATGAAACTTTTCATAATCTTCAGACATGTCTGTCTTGCCGTCCACTCCCAGGATGTCCCTTTTGCCTGAAAGAACTATGTGGCGCTTTGGCTCATCGTATGATCTATTCGCTTCCTTATCTTTTCTTTTTCTCGGTTTGGTAGACATGTCCTTCACATAGATAACCTGTGCCACATCATTGGCTAGGACGAACGGTTCGTCAGTGTACCCAAGATTTTTCAGATCCACTGTTGTCATTCCGTACTGTGGGTCTACCTGTACCCCGCCGCCTAACAAATTGACCCATTTGCACTTAAACAAAGGGACCTTAAAATCAGGTCCATAGTCAAGTTCCCATATGTCCACTATGTAACCATAATATGTGTCCTTTCCGCTCTCGGTTGCTGCATCAAAGCGGACACCGCTGTTTTGGTTGGTGCTCTTTTGATCTTGGGCGATCGTGTAAAATGTATTCCCATTTATCTCGTATCCTTTGCAAGTCAATACAGTCAAAGATGGTCCCCTGGACAACAAGTACAACTCATCACAAACAGTGTTGTCACCTCTGAGACGTGTTTCCACCAACTGCTGAAAGTCCTGATGTGTTCACATGTAATCCAGTCGTCGCACTGCTCCGGGTGTTTGGAGCGCAGACTGTTCTTGTGTTCATCGACATACGGGGTCACCAAGGTAGAGTTCTGTAGAACTGTGTAGTGTGCTTGAGACCAAGAATATCCGTCCCTGCATATTATTGAGTCTCTTCCAAGAGTGCCTTTTCCAGTTAGTCTCGCCTCATACCGCGATTTAGGGAGACCTATCTTCTTAAGGCTAGGAATGAAGTCAACACAAAACCCGATAACATCCTCTGTTTGATGGTCCATGGAGATGCTTCCTTCTGGCCTAGTGCGGTTACGGACATATTTCTTTAGGACTCCCATGAACCTCTCAAAGGGGAACATATTGTGTAGAAATACGGGCCCCAGGATGACAATCTCGTCGACTAGATGAACTAGGACGTGCGTCATGATATTGAAGAAGGATGGTGGGAACACCAGCTCGAAACTGACAAGACATTGCGCCACATCACTCCTTAGCCTTGGTATAATTTCTGGATCGATCACCTTCTAAGAGATTGCATTGAGGAATGCACATAGCTTCATAATGGCTAATCGGACATTTTCCGGTAGAAGCCCCCTCAATGCAACCGGAAGCAGTTGCGTCATAATCACGTGGCAGTCATGAGACTTTAGGTTCTGAAACTTTTTCTCTGACATATTTATTATTCCCTTTATATTCGACGAGAAGCCAGTCGTGACCTTCATACTGAGCAGGCATTCAAAGAAGATTTCTTTCTATTCTTTCGTAAGAGCGTAGCTGGCAGGACCTTTATACTGCTTCGGAGGCATGCCGTCTTTTTCGTGCAAACGTTGCAGGTCCTCCCGTGCCTCAGGTGTATCTTTTGTCTTCCCATACACGCCCAAGAAGCCTAGCAGGTTCACGCAAAGATTCTTCGTCACGTGCATCACATCGATTGAGGAGCGGACCTTTAGGTCTTTCCAGTAGGGTAGGTCCCAAAATATAGATTTCTTCTTCCACATGGGTGCGTGTCCCTCAGCGTCATTCAGAACAGCTAGTCCACTGGGACCCTTTCCAAAGATCACGTAGTGTAAATCATTGACCATAGCAAGTACGTGATCACCGGTACGCATGGCGGGCTTCTTCCGGTGATCTGCCTCGCCTTTGAAATGCTTGCCTTTCTTTCGACATTGATGGTTGGTCGGAAGAAATGGACGATGGCCCAGGTACACATTCTTCCTGCATTTGTCCAGGTATATACTTTCAGTGTCATCTAAACAGTGCGTGCATGCGTGGTATCCTTTGTTTGTCTATCTTGAAAGGTTACTGAGAGCGGGCCAATCATTGATGGTCACGAACAGCAACGCCTTAAGATTAAATTCCTCTTGTCTGTGCTCATCCCACGTACGTACACCGTTTCCATTCCACAACTATAAAAGTTCTTCAACTAATGGCCTTAGGTACACATCAATTTCATTGCCGGGTTGCTTAGGGCCTTGGATGAGAACTAGCATCATAATGAACTTCTGCTTCATGCACATCCAAGGAGGAAGGTTATACATACATAGAGTCACGGGCCAGGTGCTGTGATTGCTGCTCTGCTCGCCGAAAGGATTAATGCCATCCGCGCTTAAAGCAAACCATACATTCCTTGGGTCCTTTGCAAACTCATCCCAGTACTTTCTCTCGTTTTTCTCCACTGCGACCCGTCAGCGGGTGCTCTCAACTTCCCATCTTTCTTTCGGTTCTCACTGTGCCATCGCATCAACTTGGCATGCTCTTCAGTTCTGAACAGACGTTTCAACCATGGTATTATAGGAGCATACCACATCACCTTTGCAGGAACCCTCTTCCTGGGGGGCTCGCCGTCAACATCACCAGGGTCATCTCGTCTGATCTTATACCGCAATGCACCACATACCGGGCATGCATTCAGATCCTTGTATGCACCGCGGTAGAGGATGCAGTCATTAGGGCATGCATGTATCTTCTCCACCTCCAATCCTAGAGGGCATACGACCTTCTTTGTTGCGTATGTACTGTCGGGCAATTCGTTATCCTTTGGAAGCTTCTTCTTCAATATTTTCAGTAGCTTCTCAAATCCTTTGTCAGCCACAGCATTCTCTGCCTTCCACTGCAGCAATTCCAGTACGGTACCGAGCTTTGTGTTGCCATCTTCGCAATTGGGGTATAACCCTTTTTTGTGATCCTCTAACATGCGATCGAACTTCAGCTTCTCCTTTTGACTTTTGCATTGCGTCCTTGCATCGACAATGACCCGGCGGAGATCATCATCATCGGGCACATCGTCTGGTTCCTCTTGATCTTCAGCAGCTTCACCCGTTGCAGCATCATTGGGCACATCGTCTGGTTCCTCTTGATCTTCACCAGCTCCCCCCGTTGCAGCATCACCATATTCGGGGGGCACATAGTTGTCATCGCACTCTTCTTCTTCGCCATCTTCCATCATAACCCCTATTTCTCCGTGCCTCGTCCAAACATTATAGTGTGGCGTGAAACCCTTGTAAAGCAGGTGGGAGTGAAGGATTTTACGGTTAGAGTAAGACCTCGTATTCCCACATTCAGTGCATGGACAACACATAAAACCATTCTGCTTGTTTGCCTTAGCCCCATCGAGAAACTCATGCACGCCCTTAATGTACTCGTAGGTGTGTCTGTCACCGTACATCCATTGCCGGTTCATCTGCGTGCATTATATATAATTAAGTGTCCAAATTAATAGAAGTTCATCATCACATTAAAACCAAAGTGCATACATAGTTCTCATCTAACAACATATAGCTCTCCAGAGCATCTAATTAATTAAACCATACATTGAAACTATGTAAAACATTTCAATGCGAAAAAAAATGCGATCATAATCGCAACCAAGGTAACAATTGATCCAACGGCATAATGATACCAAGCCTCGGTATGAATGGCATATTTTCTACTCTTTCTAATCTTCAAGCGCATTGCATCCATCTTGATCTTGTGATCATCGACGACATCCGCAACATGCAACTCCAATATCATCTTCTCCTCCTCAATTTTTTTATTTTTTCCTTCAACAAATTGTTTTCTTCTTCAACTAAATTTAACCTCTCGACAATAGGGTCGGTTGGCATTTCCGATTCACATACATCCTACATAAATAAAATCTATGTCATGTTGGTCGGCATAATTTTCATAAACAATAAATGAACCAATAGTTATAAAGGTAATATATATACCACATCCGAATCATAGACAGGACGAGGGCCGACGGGGGCGGATACCAAAACCATCACACTATATAAGATGCAATAATAAAAGTAAGAAAATAATACAAGTATTTATGTAAACATACAAGTAAGAATATTTTTCCTTTCAGAAAGAAGATAAGAACAAGAGGCTCACCACGGTGGTGCCGGCGATGAGCTCGGCGCGGGTGATCGACGACGGTGAAGACGGGGATGGGGCGTGAAGGACCGCTAAACCTAGACAAATATTATGGAAAATGGAGCTTGGAGGTCGAGCTTGGAGAGGAGAAAGCTTAAGTAGTGTGGCTCGGGCATTCCATCGAACACCTTGTGTGCATAGGAGGTGAGCTAGAGCACCACCAAGCCCTCTCCCCCTCGGCTAGAGAAAAACAGAGCACTGGGGTGCTCTGCTCGCGAGCGAGGGGTATATATAGGCACCTCATTGGTCCCGGTTGGTGACATGAGCCGGGACTAAAGGAGAGCCTTTGGTCCCGGTTCAAGCCACCAACCGGGACCAATGGTGGTGGGCCAGGAGCGAGGCCCATTGGTCCCGGTTCATCCCACCAACCGGGACCAAAAAGGTCCAGATGAACCGGGACCAATGGCCCACGTGGCCCGGCCGGCCCCCTGGGCTCACGAACCGGGACCAATGCCCATATTGGTCCCGGTTCTGGACTGAACCGGGACTAATGGGATGACCCGGCCTGGACCAATGCCCTATTTTCTACTAGTGGTGGTTGCAAAATGATAGGATCATCATGGATGTGCCAGGGGCCACGACCGAAGTGGCGACCCTGAAGCGAGCGCTATCCGAGGCCGAAAACAAAGTAGCCGAGGAGCGCACCGAGCGGGAGAAACAAGAGGCACGGGTGAGCGAGGTGCAGCAAGAGCTCCAAGGTCTCGTGAAGAAGCACGAGACTTTGGAGCTTGACTCGAAGATGCGAGAGTCCGAGCTTGCCGCGACCCTCGAGAGCACCAAGCATGCCAAGGCTGAAGCCCAAAAGGCCCTCCAGGAAATTGAGGCGATGAGGAAGATAGCGGCGGGTAAGGCATTCAATATGCAAAGCAAGCATGTGGAAGTAAATTACTTGTTACTTACCCGAGTCCGGAGCTCTCCAGGAGCATTCGCAGATTTGCCCCGCAGCGTGTCGGATGCCGTGAAGTATTACCAGGCCGAGGAGGGAAGCTTGATGGAGAAGTTGTTCTGGTCTCAGTATACTGGGACCGAACACCCGATGTCTGTGAGCGACCAGCTGAAGCAATTGGTCGAGCTGCACAAGGCGGCCGAACAGGCCATGAGGGGCCTTATAGTCCGGATGTGGCCTGGTGACTCCCTTCCCAACAGCTACTTCACCCTGGTGAGGCGGCTTGTGGATGCCTGCCCATGACTGGAAGTCATAAAGCGGTCCGTCTGCATCAAAGGTGCACGCCGGGTTTTTGCCCGTGCGAAGGTGCACTGGGCCAAGATGGATGCCGAGAAGCTGGTGAAGGAGGGGCCGCCGCAGGGCAAGGAGCATCGCCACCTTGAAATGTATTATGAGGGTGTCCTGAAGGGTTCCCGTCTTGTGGCGGACGAATGTGCGAAGGATGTAAATTTTTAATGAACTTGCTCGTGTGATCCTGTATTATGAAAACTTTTTCATATGCGATATGCAACGCTTGTTTGAATTTAAAATATTACCTTCTGTGCGGCTGTTTATTAAATCTGAGAGATGGCCAGTCGTCGGCTTCTGCCCCCATGCCACGAGTGCCGGGGTGTTCGGGATAAATCTGAGCACTCTTTTCCCCATTGTTGGGTCCTTCGAGGGAGGTGCTCAGCACAACGAACAAGGCAATCAGACTATAATGCTTTATCACTCTCACTTAGCCATAGAAGTCTACAATTTTAAATTTTGGCGAAGTCCCTAGTATTCGGAAGGCCGAATTCGGGGCGCTATACACGCCTTAAGCCGGACAAAGCCGACTCCTCGCTCTAAGCGGCATAAGTCTTTAGGGACTCGAGACCTCTCGAACAGCGACCAGCTCTCGCCTTATCATGACAGTCAGTTTTAGCTTTCTCTACTGAGGTGCTTGCCCAGATGAACCGGGGCACAATCGCAGTAGTTCTCCCAGTGCTACCTTAGCCGATATAGCGGAACGTAAGGTACCAAAACATGGGAGCTGGGCAAACCCAACTGTTGACCCAAGACATGATTCGGAGCTGATGCATATAATGCTATAAGTTCGGGGTGCCGCACTGTCGAAAGTGTTCGGACTTCTCATGCCGTATTATGGGGTATGCTTAAGCCCCTGGCGTATTGGACGTACCAGAGTGTACGGGTGTTGAATGTCCTGAATGAACATATATATATATATATATATATAAGAATAGAGAATGCGGTAACAGTGTAGTGTTATGCATTGTTTACTCAAAAAGGTGTGTCGAAGCAGAATGATACAAGTAGTGCGATAAGCAAAAAGTAGGACTATTTGACATGTCCCCTCCAAGGGCAAGCTGAGGAATGGTATTTAAAGCAGGTATTTCACTCGTTATCAGAGACCGCCTTGGAATTCCATGGTGCGACGTAGCTTTCTGCCTCCTTGGTTGTTGTATCGTGTGTCCGGCAATCGTACTGCCGGACGGGGTTTCCAGATAGTAAAGTCCTGGAAGAGAGAAAAAATAATAAGGTGGGAAGCCCCTAGTGTAGTTGAGCCGCGTTTTGGGGCGTGTCGTAGTCGTGCCCCCCCCCATCTATGCCCATGGTATTTTCAATGCGTAATTATGTACGTGTGGCACGGATTTTGCCGTTTGGCGGGGACTGGGGTGGGGGCCGCATTGCTATGCGAGCTCGGAGCATGCCAGACAGTCTTGTTGTAGATTACTCCAGGTGCGCTTGACGGTGTCTGGGCATTTAATCACCGAACTGGTGGATTGCCTGAAGAGGCTGCTTTGTGCTTCTGCTGCAAGGGCCGCAGTGTGCTCCTCCATGCGGAGAGAACGGTCTGTGTTTCCATTGACTATGATGACCCCCCGAGGTCCTGGCATCTTGAGCTTGAGGTATGCATAATGCGGTACCGCATTGAATCTCGCAAATGCGGTTCGCCCGAGCAGTGCATGATAGCCACTGCGGAACGGGACTATATCAAAGATTAACTTCTCGCTTCGGAAGTTATCCGGGGATCCGAAGACCACTTCCAGTGTGACTGAGCCTTTGCAATGGGCCTGTACACCTGGTATGACGCCTTTGAAGGTCGTTTTTGTGGGTTTGATCCTTGAGGGGTCTATACCCATTTTGCGCACTGTGTCCTGATAAAGCAGGTTTAGACAGCTGCCGCCGTCCATAAGGACTCAAGTGAGGTGAAATCCGTCAATGATTGGGTCTAAGACCAGTGCGGCGAATCCGCCATGACGGATACTAGTGGTATGGTCCCTGCGATCGAAGGTGATCGAACAGGAGGACCATGGGTTGAACTTTGGGGCGACTGGCTCCAACGCATATACGTCCCTTAACGCACGCTTCCGCTCCCTCTTGGGGATGTGGGTTGCGTATATCATGTTCACCATCCGCACTTGTGGGGGGAACCTCTTCTGTCCTCCGGTGTTCGTTGGCTGGGGCTCCTCCTCGTCATCGCTATGTGACCCTTTATCTTTGTTTTCGGCATTTAACTTGTCGGCCTGCTTGAACACCCAACATTCCTTGTTGGTGTGGTTGGCTGGCTTGTCGGGGGTGCCGTGTATTTGACACGAGCGATCAAGTATACGGTCCAAACTGGACGGGCCCAGGGTGCTTCTTTTGAACGGCTTTTTCCGCCGACCGGGTTTAGAGCCTCTGAATCCGGCATTGACTGTCGTATCCTCGGTATTGTCGTTGTTGATGCGGCGCTTGTGTTTGTTGCGACTTGACCTGCCATTGCCATCCTTTGTATCCGATGTACCATGGTTCTTTGATATATTATTGCTGCGAGCCAGCCAGCTGTCCTCTCCCGCACAAAAGCGGGTCATGAGTGTCGTGAGGGCTGCCATAGATTTAGGCTTTTCCTGGCCAAGGTGCCGGGCGAGCCACTCGTCGCGGATGTTGTGCTTAAAAGCTCCTAGGGCCTCTGCATCCGGACAGTCGACGATTTGATTTTTCTTTGTCGGGAACCGTGTCCAGAATTGCCTGGCCGGTTCCTCTGGCTGCTGAATTATGTGGCTCAAGTCATCAGCATCTGGTGGTCGCACGTAAGTGCCCTAGAAGTTGTCGAGGAATGCGGCTTCCAGATCTTCCCAACAGCCAATGGATTCTGCTGGCAGGCTGTTGAGCCAATGCCAAGCTGGTCCTTTGAGCTTGAGTGGGAGGTATTTGATGGCGTGTAGATCCTCACCGCGGGCCATGTGAATGTGCAGGAGGAAGTCCTCGATCCATACCGCGGGATCTGTTGTGTCGTCGTATGATTCAGTATTTACGGGTTTGAAACCCTCTGGGATTTGGCGATCCATTACTTCGTCTGTGAAGCATAGGGGGTGTGCGGCGCCTCTATACTGGGCTATGTCGCGACGCAGCTCAAAAGAGTCTTGTCTGCTATGTTCGGCCCGGCCGGATTTACTTTTACTGTATTCGGCGTGACGGTTACCGTCTTCATCGCCTCTCTCTTCCTGCCATGACATTTTTCCTCGCCTCTACTGATGCCCGGCCGCCACCGCGCCTCTGCCGATGTGAGTAGAGGTGGTTTCTAGCCCGGCAAAAATGGGCAGCACTAGGCGTCATCCGACTGATTTCACGAGAAAATCAATCGGGTCCGCCACCGTCCGATGCAACAAGATCTGACGTCTGGCAGTTATCGTTTCGGTAGACGCAGTCGGCTATGCATGGTTACCTGCTGCTTCTGTTGCTTTCTTGTACATTCATTTTTCTGTAGAATCACTGCCACATTTCTATCTAGCTTACGCAACGCTGAGCCATATGTATCTAGACAAATCTAAGACAAGAATTTTGGGACGAAGGGAGTACATATTTTTTTAGAATTTTTTGAAGCATAAAAGTTTGAATTTGAATTTTTCAAAAATAAAGGCCTCCATGGAGCTCGGCCTCCAAAATGCCTCTCATTTTGTAGGAAGATTGGAATGTGAATAAAATTACTTGGTTGTATTTTTATAATAAAATCTACTGGCTGTTGCAATACAACTTGGGCGCTGCTACGCGTCGTCCGGCAGATCTTTTGCCTCGTGAGCCATCCGATCTGGTGGATTAAGCGACCGCGGGTTATCTTCTACAGTTGCAACACATGTCAAGTTGCAAAAAAATTCTGCAACACAGGTTATGTTACAGAATTTTTTGCAACCTATATCAAGTTGCAGATTATTTTTGCAACGGATGTCTTGTTACAGGTTTTTTTCAACAAAGATTTTGTTGCAATTTAAACTTTTTGCAACATAGGTCTCGCTGGAATTTAATTTTTTTGGCAACAAAGATCTTGTTACGGTTTTTTTGCAACAAAGACCTTGTTGCAGAAACTCGTTGTAGTGGACATCGAGCATCAACCAGCAACCATGCTGCCAGAACAAAGGCCGGTGCTCCCTTGAGATGGCGGGGTCATGGTTGACGCAGCTCCCCGCAGTGGACACGGACGCCGGTGCTTACTCGGGATGGTGGATGCAGTTGGAGTTCGGGCGCACCACAAAGGCCGACGCTCATGGTGGAGGCGGGCGGCAACAGCGGCGCCCACACCGGCGACCTCGTCTGCGTGTTGCTGGTGGCGAGCGTCGGTGGCGATGGGTGAAGTAGCGCGAGGAGGCCTGGGGTTGGCAAGGAGCTCCATAGGAGCACAGTTGACGACTAAACTCAAAGGAATCCAGATCCCACAACACACCAATTGTTGCGGTGCGGATATTGCAACAACTACTGAGTTGCAAAACTTAGTCCAGTAATATGTTGCTCCTAACCATCTGATTAACATCAGATCCAATGGCCATGGTGGCGGCGGACGCACGCATTTTTATTCATCGAGTGATTCTAATCATTTCCCATACAACTTTCAAAGAACAGGGAAGATTGCTTTCATTTTTTAATAAATTTATTAAAAAAATTCTTGAATAGTGACACCATTTTAGCAACAAAATAAATAAAAAGTTGGAAAACAGTCGAGAGGCTTTGCAGCAGGCAAAAACAATGTTCGACCTTGCAGCATTGTGTGTCCGGCTTCCGATAACATTAGTTCGCCTGAAAAAAATGCCGGTCAACTTACAACGTCGCGCTTTCTACAACCGGCCTTGCGGCGTCCCATAGTTTTGTAGCACAGTGGTTAGACTTTGTCATAATAAAAACAAAAGGACAACCAGACTTGCATTGTGGCAACATAGGCAACCTTGCTTCCCGCGATTTAATAACACGACAGTCTAGTTTCTCAACAAAAAGAACATTGGCGCCAATATTTGTAGCGTCGACCATCTCTCATGTAGCATCATTGCTGTCACTCGTGGCATGGCTCGCAATGAAGGAAATATGCCCTAGATGCAATAATAAAGTTATTATTTATTTCCTGATATCATGATAAATGTTTATTATTCATGCTAGAATTGTATTAACCGGAAACATAATACATGTGTGAATACATAGACAAACAGAGTGTCACTAGTATGCCTCTACTTGACTACCTCGTTAATCAAAGATGGTTATGTTTCCTAACCATGGACAAAGAGTTGTTATTTGATTAACGGGATCACATCATTAGGTGAATGATCTGATTGACATGACCCATTCCATTAGCTTAGCACCCAATCGCTTAGTATGTTGCTATTGCTTTCTTCATGACTTATACATGTTCCTATGACTATGAGATTATGCAACTCCCGTTTGCCGGAGGAACACTTTGTGTGCTACCAAACGTCACAACATAACTGGGTGATTATAAAGGTACTCTACAGGTGTCTCCAAAGGTACATGTTAGGTTGGCGTATTTCGAGATTAGGATTTGTCACTCCGATTGTCGGAGAGGTATCTCTGGGCCCTCTCGGTAATGCACATCACATAAGCCTTGCAAGCATTGCAACTAATGAGTTAGTTGTGAGATGATGTATTACGGAAGGAGTAAAGAGACTTGCTGGTAACGAGATTGAACTAGGTATTGAGATACCGACGATCGAATCTCGGGCAAGTAACATACCGATGACAAAGGGAACAACGTATGTTGTTATGCGGTCTGACCGATAAAGATCTTCGTAGAATATGTAGGAGCTAATATGAGCATCCAGGTTCCGCTATTGGTTATTGACTGGAGACGTGTCTCGGTCATGTCTACATTGTTCTCGAACCCGTAGGGTCCGCATGCTTAAGGTTTCGATGACAGTTATATTATAAGTTTATGAGTTTTGATGTACCGAAGTTAGTTCGGAGTCCCGGATGTGATCACGGACATGACGAGGAGTCTCGAAATGGTCGAGACATAAAGATTGATATATTGGACGGCTATATTCGAACACCGGAAGTGTTCCGGGTGATTTCGGAGAAAACCGGAGAGCCAGAGGGTTACCGGACCCCCCCCCCGGAGAAGTAATGGGCCATATGGGCCTTAGTGGAGAGAGGGGGGCAGCCAAAGGTGGGCCGCACGCCTCCACCCCCCTGGTCTGAATTGGACTAGGAGAGGGGGGCGGCGCCCCCTTTCCCTCTCCCTCCCCACTTCTTTCCCCCTCCTAGTAGGAGTCCTACTCCTACTAGGAGGAGGACTCCTCCTTGGCGCGCCATAGAGGCCGGCCGGCCTCCTCCCCTTGATCCTTTATATACGGGGGCAGGGGACACCCCTTGACACACAAGTTGATCCACATGATCATATTCTTAGCCGTGTGTGGTGCCCCCTTCCAGCATAGTCCTCGATAATATTGTAGCGGTGCTTAGGCGAAGCCCTGCAACGGTAGAACATCAAGATCGTCACCACGCCGTCGTGCTGACGGAACTCTTCCCTGACACTTTGCTGGATCGGAGTCCAGGGATTGTCATCGAGCTGAACGTGTGCTAGAACTCGGAGGTGCCGTAGTTTCGGTGCTTGATCGGTCGGGCCGTGGAGACGTACGACTACATCAACCAAACGCTTCCGTTGTCGATCTACAAGGGTACGTAGATCACACTCTCCCCCTCTCGTTGCTATGCATCACCATGATCTTGCATGTGCGTAGGAATTTTTTTGAAATTACTACGTTCCCCAACATGCAACACCTACTCGTGGCACCAACCATGCCCACAACATGGCATGGCTCACGATACTTGCTTGTGGCATGCCTCATAGCGCGGTGACGCGCGGCGCAACACCAACGATGCTCCCACGACATGCAGACGCTCTCATAGCATGACGACATGTCTTGCAACATCTGTGCTCCTATGACACATACGACAACGCTTTTGCAACACGACAACATGCATCCCAACAACTGCTTACAACATTGTTGATGCCCTTGCACCATGGCGTGTTGTGCTCGGGGTTGCAACACAAGCCATGTTGTTACAATTATTTTTGTTCGTTTGGAACATGAGCCATGTTGTGCTCACTAGTTGCAACATGATTCATGTTGTGCTTGAAAAAAATATGCTGTCGGTTACAACATGATCCATGTTGTGAAAGCCCCTTTGCAAAAAGGATGACATTGCAAACCCCTTTGCGACAAGGATCATGCTGCAAAGCCGCTTCGTGGTACGTCTCCATCGTATCTACTTTTCCAAACACTTTTGACCTTGTTTTGGACTCTAACTTGCATGATTTAAACGGAACTAACCTGGACTGACGCTGTTTTTAGCAGAATTGCCATGCTGTTATTTTTGTGCAAAAATAAAAATTCTCAGAATGACCTTAAAATCAACGGAGAATATTTTTGGAATATATAAATATACTGGCGAAAAAATTTACGTCAGGGGGCCCACACCTTGTCCACGAGGGTGGGGGGCACGCCCCCTGCCTCGTGGGCCCCTTGATGCTCCACCGACCTCAACTCCAACTCTATATATTCACGTTCGAGGAGAAAAAATCAGGGAGAACGATTCATCACGTTTTACGATACGGAGCCGCCACCAAGCCCTAATCTTTATCGGGAGGGCTGGTCTGGAGTCCGTTCGGGGCTCCGGAGAGGGGAATCCATCGCCATCATCATCATCAACCTTCCTCTATCACCAATTTCATGATGCTCACCGCCGTGCATGAGTAATTCCATTGTAGGCTTGCTGGACGGTGATGGGTTTGATGATATTTATCATGTAATTGAGTTAGTTTTGTTAGCGTTTGATCCCTAGTATCCATTATGTTCTGAGATTGATGTTGTTATGACTTTGCTATGCTTAATGCTTGTCACTAGGGCCCGAGTGCCATGATTTCAGATCTGAACCTATTATGTTTTCATGAATATATGTGAGTTCTTGATCCTATCTTGCAAGTCTATAGTCACCTATTATGTGTTATGATCCGTTAACCCCTAAGTGACAATAATCAGGACCACTCCTAGTGATGACTATAGTTTGAGGAGTTCATGTATTCACTAGGTGCTAATGCTTTGTTCCGGTACTCTATTAAAAGGAGGCCTTAATATCCCTTAGTTTCCAATAGGACCCCGCTGCCATGGGAGGGTAGGACAAAAGATGTCATGCAAGTTCTTTTCCATAAGCATGTATGACTATATTTGGAATACATGCCAACATTACATTGATGAACTAGAGCTAGTTCTATGTCACCCTATGTTATAATTGTTGCATGAGGAATCGCATTCGACATAATTATCCATCACTGATCCATTGCCTACGAGCTTTTCACATATTGATCTTTGCTTAGTTACTTTTCCGTTGCCACTGTTACAATTACTACAAAACTGCTACTGTTACTTTTGTTACTGTTACCGCTACTTTCATATTACTTTGCTACTAAATATTTTGCTACAGATATGAAGTCTTTCAGGTGCGGTTGAACTGACAACTCAACTGTTAATACTTGAGAATATTATTTGGCTCCCCTTGTGTCAAATCAATAAATTTAGGTTGAATACTCTACCCTCGAAAACTATTGCGATCCCCTATACTTGTGGGTTATTAAGACTATTTTCTGGCAACGTTGCCGGGGAGCATAGCTCTATTCTTTGAGTCACTTGGGATTTATATCTGTTGATCACTATGAAGAACTTGAAAGATGAAAGAACCAAGATTTTCCCCTCAACTACGAGGGGAGGTAAGGAACTGCCATCTAGCTTTGCACTAGATTCACCCTCTGTTTTGAGTAAACTTGTGACACCTACTCATGCTATTTATTCTGATATGTCGCATGTTATTGATGATGCCACTTCTGCTTTGCATGATGCTCATGATGAAACTACTTCTATGCTTGATAATACTGTGCCACTAGGTGAATTCCTTGATGAACAACTTGCTAGGGTTAGAGAGAATGAAATTATCAAAACTGATAATATTGATGAAAGTGATGATGAAGATTCTCCCCCTAAATATGAATTGCCTGTTGTGCCTGAGGGTTATGTTATGGATGAAGAAACTGCTAGAGATTTTTTAGGTTGCAATGATAGATATGATCTTAAGAAACTGTTAGCTAAGCTGAAAGAAAAATCTTTGAATGCTAGAATGAAATATGACCCAGCTTTTGCTACTTCACCTATCTGTATTTCCGATAAGGATTATGATTTCTCTGTCGATCCTGAGTTAATTACTTTCGTTGAATCTGATCCTTTTTATGGCTATGAATCTGAAACTGTTGTGGCACATCTTACTATATAGCCACCCTGTTCACTAATGAGGAGAAAAATCGTTACTACTATATCCTTAAGTTGTTTCCGTTCTCATTAAAGGGTGATGCTAAAATATGGTTTAATTCTCTTGATCCTGGTTGTGTGCGTAGTCCCCGGGATATGATTTATTACTTCTCTACTAAATATTTCCCCGCTCATAAGAAACAAGCTGCCTTAAGGGAAAAATGTAATTTTGTGCAAATTGAAGAAGAGTATCCCCCACAAGCTTGGGGGAGGCTTCTCCGATTACTTAATGCTTTGCCTGATCATCCTCTCAAGAAAAATGAAATATTTGATATCTTTTATAATGTACTAATCGATGCTTCCAGAGACTACCTGGATAGTTGTGCTAGTTGTGTTTTCAGGGAAAGAGCTGAATTGTTATTGAATAATATGTTGAGTAATGAAAATGATTGGACACTTCCTGAACCAACTCCTAAGCTGACTCCGAAGAAAAGGGGTATTCTATTTCCCAGTCCTGAAGATATGCAAGAGGCAAAGAAATCTATGAAATAAAAGGGTATTAAAGCTGAAGATGTTAAGAATTTACCACCTATTGAAGAAATACATGGTCTTGATAACCCGATACAGGTAGTAAAGGTAAATTCTCTCTATAGATTTATTGAAGGTGATATTCCTCGTAATAAGTCTGCTAGCCAATGCTTAGATGAGTTTGATAATTTTATTGTTAAACAAGAAAACTTCAATGCTTATGTTGGTAGACAATTGAAATGTAATGCTTATATGATTGATCACTTGAGTGATTATATGTCTAGAGTTAAAGGTGAACTTAAACTTATTAGTAAACATGCTTCTATGGTTACCACTCAAGTAGAACAAGTACTTAAAGCTCAAAATGATTTGCTCAATGATTTAAATAATAAGAAAATGATAATGTTGTTAGAGTTATGACTAGAGGGGGTAAAATGACTCAGAAACCTTTGTATCTTGAGGGCCACCCTAAGAGAATTGAGCAAGATTCTGAGAGAACTAATGTTGATGCACCTAATTCTTCTAAGAAGAAGAAAAATAAAAATGATAGGACTTTGCATGCTTCTAGTGAACCTGTTGATGACACACCTGAGAATCCCAATGATATTTCTATTTTTGATGCTGAAACACAATCTGGTAATGAATATGAACCTAGTGATAATGTTAATGATGATGCTCATGTTGATGCTCAACCTAGCAATAACAATGATGTAAAGATTGAACCTGCTGTTGATCTTGATAACCCCCAATCAAAAAATCAACGTTATGATAAGAGAGACTTTGTTGCTAGGAAGCATGGTAAACAAAGAGAACCATGGTTCAGAAACCCATGCCTTTTCCCGAGAAACCATCCAAAAAAAGGATGATGAGGATTTTGAGCGCTTTGCTGAAATGATTAGACCTATCTTTTTGCGTATGCGTTTGACCGATATGCTTAAAATAAATCCTTATGCTAAGTATATGAAAGAAGTAGTTACAAATAAGAGAAAGATACTGGAAGCTTAAATTTCCACCATGCTTGCTAATTATACTTTTAAAGGTGGAATGCCTAAGATATTTGGAGATCCAGGAGTACCAACTATAGCATGCTCCATTAAAAGAAACTATGTTAAAACTGCTTTATGTGTTCTTGGAGCTGGTCTTAGTGTTATACATCTCTCTTTATATCGTAGACTTGATTTGAATAAGTTGACACCTACTGAAATATCTTTGCAAATGGCTGGTAAATCAACTGCTATACCTGTCGGTATTTGTGAGGATGTGCCTGTTGTGGTTGCAAACGTTACTATTTTAACGGACTTTGTTGTTCTTAATATTCCCGAGGACGATGGTATGTCTATTATTCTTGGTAGATCCTTTTTGAATTCTGAGGGGCTGTTATTGATTGCAACAAAGGCAATCTCACTTTTCATGTTAATGATAATGAGCATACGATACACTTCCCAAGGAAATGACCTCAAGTCCATAGTATTAATTCTATCAAAAATTAAATGATTACTATTGGAGGTTTTGAATTTCCTCTTCCTACTGTCAAGAAGAAATATGATATTCTTATTGTTGGGGACATGCATATCCTCGTTGAGGTAACCTAGTGTTATTTGAAAATTCTCCAGTTTCATGTTATTCGAAAAGAGTTTGTTAACAAGACTTGATCAACCTTGTTAATGGATTCCTTTTGATGAGCATGAGATGGATGAAGTTAGAAAGCACAACTCTCTGTACCATGCTTTTACTTTCTGTTATTTAGATTAAATAAAGCAAAATAGTATTTTTTTGTCTGTTTTATGAATTATCCTTGCAACAAAAAAATACCCCAAAAATAAAAGTTCTCCAAATACCCTGAAAATTTAATATGTTTTTTCTAGAATATTTAAGAATTATTGGCACCGAGAACACACCAGGGGGACCCACCATGTGCCCACGAGGGTGGAGGGCGCGCCCACCCCCCTGGGGTGTGCCCCCTGCCTCGTGGACCCCACGTGGGCCCCCTCCACTTATTCTTGCACCCACACACTTCGTCTTCCTCTAGAAAAAATCTTCCACCAGCTCAAACCCGAGTTCTAGCTCATCTTGCTGCCATTTTCGATCTCCTTGCTCAAAGCTCCATTCACAAAACTGCTTTGGGGGATTGTTCTTCGGTATGTGACTCCTTCAATGGTCCAATTAGTTTTTGTTCTAGTGCTTTATTCCTTGCAAATTTTTGCTGTTTAGGTGACCCTGTTCTTGAGCTTGCATGTCAAATTTATATGGTCCCAAGTAGTTTTAATGTATGATATGGCCTCTAGGCACTTGTAGGAGTAGTTGCTATCAATCTTGTTGAGTTTGATTCACTTTTATTTTTGAGTCACTAAAAATTTCAGAAATTTTTCAAAGGAAGAATTATGTTTAGGAAAACGTATGAAGGTGGTTCCTGAAGGAAGCAGGCACCTAGGCTCGCGATACGTGAGCCGGACTATGAGCTACCAAGAGAAGCTCAAGTGCGGCCTTGTGAATGGTCGTCAGACGAGTTCATGGTCCAGGCAGACATCAAGGATGAATTTGACGCGTATGTGCGCAACGCTAATCTTGAGAGCTTTGTGTTAGATAAGTGCCGGCAATACCGCTACCTAACTAATTCATTTGTGAGAAGGTTTAAATTTACATCCTCGCGCAATTCTCACACTGTCCTATTTGATCTTTATGATAAATCTTATACCATGGACCTAGAAAAATTTAGTATTGTTTGTAAACTCCCGCACCGGGGCAATGTTAGTGAACCTCGCAAATCTGAATATAAAGACTTTCTTGCTAGTATTATTGTGGGGGAATCTAGGGAAATCACACAAGCTACCATAGGGAGCATTCATTTTCCTTCCATACATTATTTTTCTCTCTTCGTGGGTAGATGCAATAACGGTAAAGATGAGGCTTGTCACATGTACGCTCCAGATCTTAGTGTCCTCAATAGTGCGGTATTGGGTGATAAACAATATAACTTGGGGGCTATTGTTGCACATAGGTTGCATCTTAATAATTTAAGTGGAGACTTGTTTGGTGGAATTTATGCAACTTGTGTAGCTAATTTTCTTGAGATACCCATACATGAGAATGATATTGAGTTGCCTCCTGCTTATCTAGATTATGATGCTATGGTACACCACTAGTTTGTTGAGAGCAATGAACAATTCCTCCAATACCGACTAATCTTTGACAGACGGTGCACCGTCCATGTTGCTCTCACTGCTCCTACTTTCTTTGACTTTCAGGCAAAAAGGAGATATATTATAACCAGGGAGGAGGCGAACGAGTACGAGAGGAGGACGGAGGCAGCTCGCCTCCAAGCTGCAGCTCGTCAGGCAGTAGCTGCTGCATCTCAGTACGACCCCAACTACAACTTTGGATTTTCACCAGGCGAGCCGTGGCCCTAGACCAACTTAGGCCAAAATCCTAAGCTTGGGGGAGTACGTATTTCTCACCGACATTACATTCATGTTCACACACTCATTCTAGTTGTTGGTGCTTATACGTTTTCATTGTAATACCCATGCTAGTTTATTTTCCTTTTTCTAAGTCTTATTCTTGTGTGTTTGAAAAACCTTAAGAAAAATCAAAAAAAAAGTTGTAGCTTTTAGCTAGTTCACTTTCTATGCTTGTAGTAGTAGTAATTAAAAGAAAACCCAAAAATATTTCTCGTTCTTCTTTTGCTTGTTGGGAGTTTTCCTGTGTAAATAGTTTTGTTTCTTTTCTTTTCTTTGGGGGTCGAGAGGAGAAGACCATGATGAAAATGTTGAGTGACTCTTATATGCATTATTGTTGATCTAACAGAGAGCCCATATTACCTTATCTTCTCATGTATATTGAATGCTTGCAGATTCCAGCTTAGTCCAATGCATGTGCACTATCATTATTATCCACACCGTTCGGTCGGGCAAGTGAAAGGCAATAATGATGATATTTGATGAACTAATTGAGATGAGAGAAGCTGGTATGAACTCGACCTATCTTGTTTTTGTAAATATGATTAGTTCATCGTTCCTGATTCAACCCATTATGAATGAAGCATGTTTGCAATGACAATTAGAGATTATAGTTGCTCAAGCCATGCTTAATTAGCTAGGAGTTTATAATGGTTTATCTTGCGTGCCAACATGCTATTAAAATGGTTGTGGTGTGGTATGATAGGGTGGTATCCTTCTTTGAACGATTCGAGTGGCTTGACTTGACACATCTTCACACATGTAGTTGAAACAAAATCAACATAGCCTCCACGATATTTATGTTCATGGTGAATTATATCCTACTCATGCTTGCACTCGGTGTTGATTAATTTTAATGCATGTTCATGACTGTTGTCGCTCTCTAGCTGGTCGTTTCCCAGTCTTTTTCTAGCCTTCACTTGTACTAAGCGGGAATACTGCTTGTGCATCCACTTCCATAAACCCCAAAAGTTATTCCATATTAGTCCACCATACCTTCCTATATGCGGTATCTACCTGCCGTTTCAAGTAAATTTGTATGTGCCAAACTCTAAACCTTCAAATGAAATTCTGTTTTGTATGCTCGAATAGCTCATGTACCAACTAGGGTTGTCTATATCTTCCATACTAGGTGGGTTATTCTCAAGAGGAGTGGACTCCTCTCCTCACACACGAGAAAATGGCGGGTAACCGAGATGCCCAATCCCATGCTTAAATTAAAATAATTGCAAGCAAAACTCCCCTGGGATTGTTGTTAGTTGGAGGCACCTGTTGTTTCGGACAAGCCATGGATTGATGTTTGTTGGTAGTAGGGGGGGTATAAACTTTATCATTCTATTTGGGAACCGCCTATAATGTGTGTAGCATGGAAGATATCGAGATCTCTCGGTTGTTATGTTGACAATGAAAGTATACCACTCAAAATATTATTCATCTCTATTTCAAAATCGAGCTCTAGCACGTCTACAAATCCATGCTTCCCTCTGAGAAGGGCCTATCTATTTAATTTTATGTTGAGTCATCACCCTCTTATTAAAAAACACTAGTTGGAGAGCACCGCTGTCATTTGCACGCATTACTATTAGTTCACATTGAATATGACTGTGACTGGATCTCTTTTACCATGAATTACAACGTTTAGTCAGTCCTTGATCTTCAAATGTGCTCTGCATTTATGTTTTGCGGTCTCAGAAAGGGCTAGCGAGATACCATCTTGTTATATCATATTATGATTGTTTTGAGAAAGTGTTGTCATCTGAGATTTACTATTATGGCTCGCTAGTTGATTATGCCATGGATATGAGTAAACATGGGACCTAAATGTTATTGTGAATATGGTTAGTTCATAATCTTGCTGAAAACTTTAATGCTGGCTTTACATATTTACAACAACAAGATCAAACCGAGTTTGTAAAAGTTTTTCTTTATCACTTTCAGTTTGTCAACTGAATTGCTTGAGGACAATCAAAGGTTTAAGCTTGGGGGAGTTGATACGTCTCCATCGTATCTACTTTTTCAAACACTTTTGACCTGGTTTGGACTCTAACTTGCATGATTTGAATGGAACTAACCCGGACTGACGTTGTTTTCAGCAGAATTGCCTGGTGTTATTTTTGTGCAGAAATAAAAGTTCTCGGAGTGACCTGAAAACCAATGGAGAATATTTTTGGAATATATAAAAAATACTGATGGAAGAATCTACGTCAGAGGGCCCCCACTCTGTCCATGAGGGTGGGGGGCACGCCCACCCCCCTGGGGCGCGCCCCCTGCCTCGTGGGCCCCCTGATGCTCCACCGACCTCAACTCCAACTCTATATATTCATGTTCGGGAGAAAAAAATCAGGGAGAAGGATTCATCGCATTTTACGATACGGAGCCGCCGCCAAGCCCTAATCTCTCTCGGGAGGGCTGATCCGGAGTCCATTCGGGGCTCCGGAGAGGGGAATCCATCGCCATCGTCATCATCAACCTTCCTCCGTCACCAATTTCATGATGCTCACCGCCATGCGTGAGTAATTCCAACGTAGGCTTGTTGGATGGTGATGGATTGGATGAGATTTATCATGTAATCGAGTTAGTTTTGTTAGGGTTTGATCCCTAGTATCCATTATGTTCTGAGATTGATGTTGCTATGACTTTGCTATGCTTAATGCTTGTCACTAGGGCCCGAGTGCCATGATTTCAGATATGAACCTATTATGTTTTCATGAATATATGTGAGTTCTTGATCCTATCTTGCAAGTATATAGTCACCTATTATGTGTTATGATCCGTTAACCCCGAAGTGACAATAATCGGGACCACTCCCAGTGATGACTATAGTTTGAGGAGTTCATGCATTCACTAAGTGCTAATGCTTTGTTCCGGTACTCTATTAAAAGGAGGCCTTAATATCCCTTAGTTTCCAATAAGACCCCGCTGCCACGGAGGGTAGGACAAAAGATGTCATGCAAGTTCTTTTCCATAAGCACGTATGACTATATTTGGAATACATGCCTACATTACATTGATGAACTGGAGCTAGTTCTATGTCACCCTATGTTATAACTGTTGCATGAGGAAACGTATCCAACATAATTATCCATCACTGATCCATTGCCTACGAACTTTTCACATATTGATCTTTGCTTAGTTACTTTTCCGTTGCCACTGTTACAATTACTACAAAACTGCTACTGTTACTTTTGTTACCGCTACCGCTACTCTCATATTACTTTGCTACTAAATACTTTGCTGCAGATATTAAGTCTTTCAGATATGGTTGAACTGACAACTCAACTGTTAATACTTGAGAATATTCTTTGGCTCCCATTGTGTCGAATCAATAAATTTGGGTTGAATACTCTACCCTCAAAAACTGTTGTGATCCTCTATACTTGTGGATTATCACTTTGCAATGTGGAAGACATGTGAAGCCGCAACAGAGATATAATTGTAAAGCTTGCGGAGGAGGAGAGGTCACGCAACAAGCTTGGGAGAGAAATGACACCTACAATTGTCGATGCCCCGAGGATGGCTTGCAACACCTGATGGTTATTTACATCTAATCATTGAGGATTGTGGCTGGCCCTTGCGGTGCCATGTATCCTTGTTGGGTCGTATGTGGCAGCCTTGAAGTAGCAACGCCCGGTCCTTGTAGCGACATGCGGCTGATTTGAAGCGGCCCCCAATCTTTGTTGCAACGCGTGACTGAGTTGCCGAGGCGCCGGATTGCAACAACATGGCAACATTTTTTTTGAAGTACTAGTGGACTCTTTGGAATGGTCAAGGTAACTAGTTAGTGCTTTCTCCATACTTAAAAAACTAGTGCTTTCTTAAAATGAAACAAAAAGCTACTGTACTACCTACTGCATGAGCTGCATGTGCGCGTTGGCAGTAAGACTAGCCACAGTGGGAGCAATTTCAGCAGTAACATCGACTCCAACTCAGCAAACTTGCTTATGTGGCAATAAGTTAATGAGGAGAGAGATAGTTTCAGTAACTTTGCTAGTTACTGAAACATCACATGTCCCAATGCAATATAAGTCTATAACCTAATAAATGAAGCTTTGCATGACACTACACTTAAACTACCCACAATGGGAGTAGCATAGGTAGTAACATCACACATACCTAGATAAAATAGATAATGTGGCAAGCAATAAATAAAGAAAAAGAGGAAAGTAGTAACATAGCTAGTTACTAGTAGTATGAATAACATCACACATATCAAGGCAAGACGTGCCTATAACATAATAAATGAAGTGTTGCATGTTACTACACATATGTTACTCCCCACTATAGGGGTAGTAACATAGACTAGTAACATACGCATGTTAGGCTAGTCATAGTGGGAGTAACTTTGCGAGTAACATAACGCACTCCAAGAAATTTTTGCTTATGTGGCAAGTAGTTAATGAGAAGTAGTAACATAATATGTTACTGTAACATAGCGCTTCCCAATACAACATGAGTCTACAAGATAATAAATGAAGCCGTCTATGACACTACTACTATGTTACTTTGCACTATATAGTAACTTAGACTAGTGTCATCCACTAGTATCACTACAAAAAAAACATATCCGTGACATTTTGGGCCGAATGAATTTTTTTTCTGTCATACATATGACACTTCTATGACGATAATTGTGACAAAACCTGGTATCATCATAGATGTGGTGGGCTCCTACTTCTATGACAAAAAATCATGATAGAAAATGGGCTTTTCGTCCTGGGCGGGCTGGAGACGCAGCTGCATGACATTCTTTGGGCCGTCCATGACAGAAAAAATCATGGTAGAAGCGAGGGGGAGGAAAATTTTGGGGAGTACCCGGTTATAGTGGGAGGTCGGGGGCCGAGCGATGCGCGCTTCTCTCGTACACGTACGCGCGTGTGTGCGAGGCATTGGCTCTAACTAAACCCGAGCGAGGCGTTGGGCTCTAACTGAACCCGAGCGATTGCACTGTAGGCTACGCGTTACTGAACCCGAGCGATCGATCGATGGCTGTTAACTGAACCCGATCGAGCGATTCCTTCGCTATTGCTGCTAACTGAAGCCGATCGATGCTGCCTCTGGATGAACAGTGAGCGATGCGGGGGGGTTTGGATGAATAGTTCCTGGTGGGGGTGGATGAACAGGACCCCGTGGTGTTGCCTCTGGATGAACAGGACCCTGATCGATCGAGCCGGTTGGGGCTGGATGAACAGGACCCCGATCGATTGAGCCGGTTGGGGCTGGATGAACAGGACCCCGTGGAGGGCCGGATGAACAGGACCACCCCGTGGAGGGCAGGATGAACAGTAGATGGTGGAGGGCAGGATGAACAGTAGCCCGTGGAGGGGTGGTTGAAGAGGAGCCCGTGGAGAGGGCTGCTTGAACAGTAGCCGGTGGAGTAGCGCGCGGTGGAGGCTGGATGAACAGGAGCCCGTGGATGAACAGTCGTGGGTGGAGGCTGGAGGAGGTCGACGGTGGATGAACAGTGGCTCGTGGAGGCCGGAGGGGGTCGACGATGAAGATAAACAGTATCCCGTGGAGTCTCGTTTTGCGGTACGCCACACCCCTCCCGATGAACAGGACCCCCGTTTCGACCGTAGCGCTCCAACACAAGTCTGTTTCCTCCGTTTTGCGCTACGCCACACCCCTCTCAATGAACAGGACCCCCGTTTCGACCGTAGGAGGCCCGTTTCCTCCGTTTTGCCGTACGTCAGACCCCTCCCGATCAACAGGATCCCATTTCGAACATGGCCGGTCAAACACAAGGGCGTTTCCTCCGTTCTGTGGTATGCCAGGCCTCGTTTCCATCGCTTGTTCCGTCCAAGCCCTCCCGATGAACATGACGCATTCCATTGCCTCTCGATGAACACGACGCATTCCGTTGCCTCCCCATGAACACGACGATGACGATGTTTCTCCGTTCCGACCCAGCCATGTACACGAGCCCTGGCCGTACGTATGCACGAGTAGGCGTTCGAGACCCCGCCCGTATGTACACATACGTGGCCGTAATTTCTTTCTTGCACCCTGGCCGTTGTACGTACGTGTACATGCTACGTGCGCGCCTCTATTACGACACGTGCGCGCCTCTACATCCACCAGTATATATGTACGTACACGTTCGTGACCAGAATGACAATGCTACGTACGCTTCGACCAGGTGGGTCCCGACTGTCAGGCACTTCCTTGTGTGCGAAGATGTAGCTGGTGGGTCCCAGCAGTCAGGGGCAAACGTTTTTTTCGTGAAATACGGTGGCCCATCCGGTGGGTCCCCGCTGTCAGGTGGAGGGATAATTATTTTGCACGTAATAAGGAGGCACTTCCTTGCTGCGGCCGTGGACCCAGCTGTCAGCCTCTCCACGTATAGTCCTCGTCCGATGGAAGCCGTTCCTTGACCACGTTGACCACGCCGCGCCGAGAGCACCAGGGCGGTGGACGACGGCGAGGCCTAGGAAGGGGATGACGCGGAGCCGGGGAAGACGCGGCAGTGGATGCCCACGCGTAGAGAAGTACGAGGGTTCACTGGTTCGATGCAGTGTGAGGCTATTGTCGCCGCAAAATAACAGGGGGTGTGGGTGAGTAGAGAGATGGCCTGGCCAGCGGTGGGAGTAGGCGGGGGCGGTGAGGCCTCCGCCGCATCGCAACCGGCCACGGGAGGCAGGAGCATGAGGCACGACCGGCGCTGGTTTGGGCGGCTGGAGCAAGAAGACCAGAGGTTGAAGAAGCACTACGACCATTGGATGGACATCGTACGGTCACTGGAGCTAGAATCGTGCATATTGACTAAGTTGACAAAGCCCTCCGTCCCCGTTAACTTAGTAGGCCCACAAGTCAGCCTCCCACCAAGGTGGGTCCCAGCTAGCAGGGGGTATTCATTTTTGTGTGCGTAATAAGGAGGCACTTCCGGTGGGTCCGAGCTGACAGCAGGGGGACCATTTTTTTTGCGAAATACGGTGGCCCGTCGGGTGGGTCCCAGCAGTTAGGGGCAAACATTTTTTTCGCGATATACTGGTGGGCGTCCGGTGGGTCCCTGCTGTCAGGTGGAGGAATAATTATTTTCCGCGTAATAAGGAGGCACTTCCTTGCGTCTGCCGTGGACCCAGTTGTCAGCCTCTCCACGTACAGTATTCTTCCGATGGAATTCGGTCGTTGACCACATTGACCACACCGCGCCGACAGCACCACGGCGGTGGACGACGGTGAGGCCTAGGAAGGGGACGACGCGGAGCCGGGGAAGACGCGGCAGTGGATGCCCACGCGAAGAGGAGTACGAGGGTTCACTGGTTCGGCTGCGCTGTTGTCGCCGCAGAATAACAGGGGGTGTGGGTGAGTGGAGTGGAGGGATGGCCTGGACAGCGGTGGGAGTAGTATGGGGGCGGTGAGGCCTCCACGGCAGCATAGCCGACCACGGGAGGCAGGAGCAGGCGGCACGACCGGCGCTGCTTTGGGCGGCTGGAGCAAGAAGACCAGAGGTTGAAGAAGCACTACGTCCGTTGGATGGACATCGTACGGTCAGTCGAGCTAGAATTGTCTATATTGACTAAGTTGACAAAGCCCTTCGTCCCCGTCAACTTAGTAGGCCCACTATACTGGGTCCCGGTTAGCAGGGGGAGTATTCATTTTTTTGTGCGTAATGAGGAGGCACTTCCTTGCGTGCGAAGATATAGCTGGTGGGTCCGAGCTGTCAGCGGCGGTAACGTTTTTTTCGCGAAATACAGAGGCCGTTTCGGTGAGTCCCAGATGTCAGGTGGAGGTAATCATTATTTTGCGCGTAATAAGGAGGCATTTCCTTGCGCGCGGCCGTGGACCTAGCTATCAGCCTCTCCACGTACAGTCCACTTCAGATGCATGTCGGTCGTTGACCACGCTGACCACGCCACACCGAGTGCACCAGGGCGGTGGACGATGGCGAGGCCTAGGAAGGGAACAACACGGAGGCAGGGAAGACTCGGCCGTTGTTTTTGTTTCCCACGCGGAGGGGAGTACTACTGTACGAGGGTTTACTGGTTCGTCTGCTGTCGCCGAAGAATAATAGCAGGTGTGCGTGACTAGAGGGATGGCTAGGCCAGCGGTGGGAGTACGGTGGGGCGGTGAGGCCTGCGCGGCAGCACAGCCGGCCGCAGGGAGGAGGGAGCAGGCAGTCCTGCCGGCGCTTGTTTGAGCGGCTGGAGCAGGAAGAGCAGAGATTGAAGAAGCATGACGGCCGTTGGATGGACATCCAACAGTATACAGGCCATCTGTGCAAAGCCTCAAATATGTGGAAAACAGCATACAGCCCATCTGCCATTATTTCAAATAATTTACAGCCCATTTGCTAATTCTTACGGGTTTTTTTTGGAGCCCATATTCTTTATGTTAGCATTACAACCCATATTGTGGCCACGGTTAAAAAATTATACGAAATTTTGCATATATCGATGCGGTCTGAACTATTTTTAATCCCGAAATTTCGAGTCACATTCAGACTGATTTTAAAAATAAATGTATATCAATATAAAATCCAATAAATTGTCCACGCTAAAAAACAATGCAATTTAAAATCTCGAAATGAAAAAAAGATATTTGAAAATAATTGCCGGTTTGATGTGTTTTAAAAATGTACAACCCATTTCTCATTACTGATAGGCCATTTTCTCGGCCAGCCCAATGAAGCTCTTCTCGTCTTGAAAGATTTGCAGCCCAACAGGCCTGATAAAGCGACTTACTTGACAAATCACAAAAGAACTGAGCTAGCCATTTTTAGAAAGAAAAAAAACTACTGGGCTGGTTTGTGGTAAACATAAAAGAAAAGGCTGTCTAGACAGGCCAGAGTGTCCCGCACAGCCCAGTTGACACCCTGCTTTCGTCTCAAAAACAAATTAAAATAAATGCCACTCCAATTATGGCGATTCATAAAAATTCCACTGCAATTTCCAAACTTTGAAAAATGCCACTACAATTTTTGCAAACTTTGAAAAACGCCACTGCAATTTGCAAACTTTGAAAAACGCCACTCCAGACTTTGAAAAATGCCACTAGAAATGGCATGAAATGGCATTTTTCAAAGTTTGGAAATTGCGGTGGCATTTCTCGGATACACCAGATTTGGAGTGGCATTCATCAAATTAACCCAAAACAAAAATAACTGGGCGAGCTGCTGGGTCCCTGGTGTCAGCCGCTCGTTGTGCAATTCTCTCGTTTATTGACTACGTTGACAATGGCATGGGACCCAGATGTCAGAAATCCACTAGGAGGAGCCATATTTTTATTGGCTTGAAATAAGGAGGCACTTGCTTGCGTACTGCCATGACCTTGGCAGGTCCCTGTTATCATCCTCTCCACATACAGTACCAGTTAGTCGTGCTTCAAAACTGATCGGCACGCCATTAAAAGAATCGATAACTAATGCGGCACCTCGGGCCAACGCGGCCAGATCGCATTTTGCACGAGAAATTACACACCATGTTTCGTTGACATGTGGTCCCGTTCCAACATATCAGTGAGACGACGGCAAGTAGTAGGAGTATTTCCGAACGGACGTGTAGGCCGGGGCGCCTCTTCGTGAATCGTGGCAAACTCGCAACCGTCCACCGACTCTTCGCCTTTCCCTCTCGATTTGGAACTATTGTCGCACGCTCTTCCTCTCCCTCCTCCATTTTCCTTCAGCCCTTCACCCTTTCTTCTGCCATTGTTCGATCGTCTTCTCCATGGAGGGAACAAGCCGGAAACAACCCCGTTATTCTTGCCCCGATCTAAAAGATGACGTGGTGGAGGAACTCATTGATTGTTGCGACGTCATCACCTCGGCTAGCATGGCAGGTTCGTTCAAGCCCATTCTCGACTCAACTAATAACATCATTACAAAGAACCCAAGAGTCAAGGAGCGGTTTGATCTCCCCTATCTTCTTCGCCATGACCCTGATGACTGGCGCCGGCACGACGAACGCCTCGCCCTGTGCCAGTTGATGCCACTTGATAATGATATGTATGATGTTAAGATGCCATCGCTTGAGGGCAAGGCTTGGGCGGGCGCAAATGGAGATTGGGTTGTTTACATTGGGTCCATCTGCGAGTGGGAATTTGTGAATGTGTACACTCGTCACCGGGTTCCACTTCCAAAAATCTCAGCACACTGCCCAGAGGTTGAGCACACCGGTAATGTACGCAAGTTCAAATACGATCATGGTGACTATCTTCTACGGAAGATAGCAATTTGTCGAGTTCCCAACCGCTCTTGGAATTACAACAACTATCAAGTTGTTGCTATCTTCGACAAGCTTGTTGCCGTCCTTCGTGGTTCGACTCGATGGATATTGCTCAAAAATCAGTTTATGTACAAGGATGAGTACTGTGATGCAATTCAATACGAGGGCCTGTGTTTGCTGCTAGCACTCATGGCACTATTTTTGCATGGCATCCTAGTAGTTTTGGTACGTTTGTCTTCTACCGTAATTATAATTGTTTCATCCACATGCATGCGGGTTAGCAAGTTTCCATTTACTAATTAACCTTCTTCTTGTGTTTCCAAGGTCCTGTGAACATCCCACCACCTATACTTGAAATTTTTTATAACTAGGGGGAGATGCCGATGGTGATGATCACGAGTAGCGCCCATATACTCTGTGGTGCCTGGCAACTAATTCCGATGGATCACCTCTTCTTGTGTGTATACAGCCCACTGATGATGTTACTGCTAAGGAAGCAGGTGTCTCCCATGGTCGCACTCTCCGGACCTATTCCAACACCCGTTGCATGGTATTCGTGATGGATACTAGTGTGCTAGCGCCAACTCCTTCTCCCTGGCACAGAATTGATAGTCTTGGAGAAAACTCGCTCTTCCTTGGACAAAACTATCCGATGATGGTGAAAGGCGATCCAACTGCTGTTGACACATTTATGAGAAGCAACTGTGTCTATACCTAGGACATTTGGGTGGTTCCCTACCCTGGTACTGATATAGTAGGCCGCTTCAGCCTGGATGATCGGTCCTGCGTTCGTCTCCAGATCGACAACGGATGGCCCCTCCCAGAGAATCACTTGTGGTTCAAAGCAAGCATTTCCAACGCCGCGGAATGGTTGAGTTGAAGTTCATTTCATGGCTTGTTATTTGTTGTGTGGTGAAAACTTTAGTATTTATAATGTATCCTCGTTGTCGATGTGGGTTGATGACCTGTTGTATGTCATAAAATGATATGCCTGTGATAAACTTACTAAATTTATGAATGGCTTTCGAGTCGCTTCTCTGAGTGAGTGGTGCGACGAGGCAAAAATATATTTTCTGAATACATAATTGTACGTGCATTGCAACAGGTTATCGGATGAGGCCAATCAACAATAGTAGTACACTATTTGTACTAGCTTCACATGCTTCGCGCGTCGGGCGGGTGTTTTTACTATAGCCATATGTTAATGTGTTCGATGTACGTAACCAGCACCTCGAATCCTCGATACTAGTACTATATAGTAGGAGTAAGTAGTAGGAGTAGTAGGGTGGCATGGGCCAGAACAAGCATTCACGTCCAGGAGTACGGCACACGCCACCACCACGACATCCATCTGACACCATATTATTTCTTGGAGTCCGTGCTAGAGAAATCTCTTCAACCTCGTCGTTTCTCTAACTTCAGCCATCGCGTGGCGGGCGAGGTGGGAGTTTGCCGATAGTCGGTTTCCTTAACTGCGGTCCCACTTGTAAGGCCAACTCCAACGCATGACCCCAAACGCACCTCCGTTTTGCATGAACTCCAACAATAATTTTGACTAGAAAAGCAAGACCAAAGAAAACAAGAACCACAAGAATACATTTTACTACTCCTGTAAGTTGGATTAGTGCCTTCTCGATGCATTCATTGTTGATCTGCGGAGGCTCAATCTTGCGTCTGTGCTAGCTAAAAGTGATAGAACATCTACTAAATTGCGCTCTATCAATATATGGATGTACTCTTCTTCCCAATACAAAAACTTGCATCCATTCTACTCCCTCCGTTGCACAATACATCCCTTCTATTTGTCAATATATATATGTATCTAGACATGTCTTAGTATATAGGTACATCCATTTTTGGACAAATGGAAGTCAAGTATTTTGGAACGGATGGAGTACACAATAAAAAATTTAAGTTAGCACAACTAGTCTAATCCGAGAGCAGAACCAAAGATTTGGTGAGGTTCTTCCTCCTTTTGCCGACACATGGGACATCCAGCATCCAGGTCGTGTCATGAAAGAAAATAGAGTGGTAGTTGAAGCCACGAGATGTGCATCTTGGGTTAAACTGTAAATAGAATCTTACTACTCTTGAGTAACTCCAAAAGCGGCCACCGAAGATCTTTATTGGATTTGTTTTTCATCACCAGCATGTTGAGGTGAAAGATGTGCAGGTTCAGTGGGTCCTCTTGTGTTTTCACTGACATGTGGGGCCGCATGTGAGCAAACAGACGATGGGCTCCGCGCGTCCGCTGGCTGGCTGAGAAGAGAGATAGAGGAGGGCTGAGCACGGACTGCAGGAAATTTGTTCTACGTACCTCGATATAGGCTCGATATAGTGGGGTGGCATGGGCCATAACTAGCATTCACGTCTAGCAGTACGGCGCACGCTACCCACACGAGTCCCATCCGACACCAATTTTCTTGGAGTCCATGCTACAACCATCTCTTCTCCCTCCTGTTTTCTCAGCCATCGCGAGGTGGGGGGGGGTGGGGGTTTGCCGATAGTCGGTTTGCTCAACTGCGGTCCCACTTGTAAGTGAAAATGCAACACCGCACGCATTCCCGCTTGAGCGGCGTGCCGGACCAACCGTGTGGGGTGCGACGCGAACACGGCAGGCTTTTCCTTTTGAACTCGTAACTTGTAAAATTTGGTTCTGCTCCATGGCGCGACCGATAGATAGAAAATAATGATTTTGCCTAGAGTAATGAGAAGTTTGGTTCTGGCGCCGTTCATGCATGGAGTACGTACGAAAATTATGAAGTTGATGCGAAAGGTAAGATAATTACTGTAGTATCATATACTACTACATGGATTTGACGGAAAGATAAAAATACATACGGATCCATCAACGTTCAACGACATCCTCACGCCCTAGTGTGCCGGATCACCAACCGACGTGTGAGGAGCAGCGGCGTTGGCAGTGAGCTCAACGTGCTTCTGAACAGTGTCGTCCAAGGTTGCCCTGCGCTCCAAGAAGGCCAGCGTCCTATCGTCCTCCTCTTGCGTGTAGTAGTCCTTGTGGACGATTTTCGCGTAGACGTGGGTGATTATGTCGATGGTGTCTTGCTGCGCCAGGCGCTGCGCGGCGAGCGCGACCTCGAGGTGGACATTCTCCGGCGCGACGGCGGGCAGTCTCGGGCCACCAGTGTGTCGAAGAGGTTGTTACCATAGTGGCCGTTGAGGGTGGCGGGCATCACAGAGCCTGGGCGCGTCGGCTGGAGGCTTACGTCAAAGTCGTCCGCAAGCTTCTTGATGACAGTGAACTTGTCGAGGAAACCGATGAGGACCTCGTCGAACAAGGAGATGAAGCTGTCGTCCAAGCGGCCCCTTGCCCTGGCAGCCTCAAGCAATACTACCTAGAGACGTTCCTCGGTGCCGAGCCGCAGGCCGGCGTCGTGGACCATCTGGCATAGCCGGCTGATGCTCGCGCTCATCGCCTCCATGGGTCTAGCATAGCTTCTAGTCAACTGATCTTGCGATTCGAGTGATCACTCAACCCTTGGTTAGTGTTGGGGATATTACTACTGGAGGTAAACCGGCCTTATGTAGCCGGGTTAACTCCTTGAAGATTAGAAGCCCATGAAGATGCAAGGATGATGGCGCTTCACGAAGGCCCAAGGCCCAAAGGCGGGTTAAAGCCTGTAAATGTAAACTGACCTAGTCATGTAACTTGTATTGTAAGATAGGGAGGATAGAGACCGAACCAGACATGTTTATGATCCGGCTTTGGGATTTTGTAGCCCGACGGGCATCAACCTATGTATATAAAGGGACGACCTGGCAGCGGTTTAGGGACAGATAACAACTCGAGAGCTAGACAAAGCGGATTCGCTCGCTGGCCTTCGAAACCCTAGCAATACCAATCACAACTAGACGTAGGCTTTTACCTTCCTTGAAGGGGCCGAACTAGTATAAAACTCCTCGTGTCCCCTTGTCCGGTTTAACCCCTTTAAGCTAACCCATAGTGATGGCTCCACGACTAAGTCCTTTCACAAGGACATCTGTCGTGACAAACCCACGACAGTTGGTGCCCACTGTGGGGCTATCGCATGATGGTTTTGAGTTCTTGAAGGGCAGCTTTGATGGACTTAAGGGATACGCTGTGGGCCAGATGACGAAGAGTTGTCGCGGCAAGCTCTACATCGACAATGCAGGATGGGGTCCCGAGGCCGATTCAATCAAGTACGGGTACTGGGTCCCCTTCGGTGGGATTCACGTCTTCATCGGCAAGGTTGGTGAGCCGGCCCCTGAGCCGGACATCTGCACCGACATCATCGAAACGGCTCGGCGTGCAAGTTCTTCGCCGGTTCAGCCCGTGGCAAGGCATGTTTTCATAGGTGCCATCCATGGATCGAGATACGAGGACGGGCCGGTGTCCGATGGGGAGACTGTGGTCTGTTCTGATGACGAGTCTTCTAGAGAGACCGAATCGCTTTATCAGTTGCCGGACGGCCGGATTGATGGAGGATCCGAGGGCAATAGTATTCCGGATTCCCCTGATCTGCCAAACCGGGCTGCCATCTTCATGACCGGCACACAATCAGCGCCTCATTCATCGGCCGCCGCAGCAATACTCTCCGGTTCAACAATGGCTACACCGGCTGGGGTAGGAAGCTCTGCGCCGCCTCCAGCCGAAGTCCTGTCTGATTTGTTCGACGCTTTGGCAACATTGATGGCCGCAGAGGTGGATGCAGCAGCCAGGGATCAGCACAACACGGAGATTGCAAAGGTGAAAGATCAAATAGCTCAGGCTAAAGCGGATCTGGCGATAGAGAACGCTAGGATGGCTACAAAACAGGATGAATTGGAAGTACATGCCTACCGGATTAGGCTGGATCAGAATGCTTCCGAGGAAGTCATGAGAAGAAGGTACCGGTCGCGTCTCCCGTCGGTTTATGAGCCGCAAAATCTCTTCAACACACCAGGAGCAGGAGCTGGTAACCAACGCATACTAAACCGGGCGGAGGCACCGGGAACAGGAGCGCCGATTCAACCGCGCATGATGGAACCGCCTCGCCAGAACAACGTGGTGCCACAGTATGTACCAACACCTCCCGGGCATTATTCCAACCCGTTGGAGAATATTGTGGCCGCCGCTTCACGCCTGGCAGCCCTCCCAACCGACGGCGAGTCACCAGTTGCGGTGGAAGCACGTCGGGCCAGGGATCTCCTTCAAATAGCGCTAAATCAACAGCAAGCATATTCACACAGTCGTGAGAGGATTCATTCCACTCCCCGTCCAAGCCGGAGCTATAGCAGACACGTGGAGGGCGAACCGGCTGTGTCCAGCAGTGCACGTCGTCGAAATTCACCATGAGGAAACAACCTGGCAGGGGGAGGCGCTAATGCGTAGGATGTTGTGGACCACGGCCGCGCACGTCGGGAGGCCGAGTTAGCAGCTCGACACGGAGCACGACAACATACTCCAATTCACCCTACCGCTTCAGTAGAGCCAGGTGTGGTGTTCAGTTCCTTAGGGGTGCCGTGTCTCATCCCCGCTTTGCGTAATGTGAGACTGCCCAAGGACTTCAAGGGACCTCGTAAGGTACCAAATTACACCGCCGATTTGCAACCAGAGGCGTGGGTGGAAAGCTATGAGATGGCAATGGAGATGCTAGATGTGGATGAGGCAGTGTGTGCTAAATATTTCACCATGATGTTGGAAGGAACAGCTCGTACTTGGTTGAAGAGCTTACCAACCAACTCTGTCGGATCATGGACTGTATTGAAGCACCGGTTTATCCAGAACTTCAAAGATACTTGTAAGCAGCCAATGTCAATCGTGGATCTGGCTGCTTGTGTCCAAGAGGAAGGGGAGTCCACGACCCATTGGGTTAAACGGGTCTCGGCGATTTTGCACTCATCAGATCGTATCAATGCAGACACCACAGTGTTAACATTAGAGGGCAATTGCCGTTTCCTACTGCTCAAACAGAAATTAGGAAGGCTCAAACGTCACTACAATGATATGTCAACGCTCATGGCCGCTTTGGTTAAGTACGCTGATTCAGATAATACCAAGGACCCGGATTCAGAGGAGGACAAACCGAGGAAAGGGAAAAAGAACGGCAACGCCAAGGGTCAGCAGCATAATCCGGCAGGCCATGGGAACATCGGTAAGCGCACGGCCGACAGCAGCTTGGACTTTGTTGCTAACACCAATGCTCAGGAGAATGGCCAGCACCGTAAGGGCAAGCAGCCCCAGAGGGGTGGAGGTTCAGGCCCCAATTTAGAGCGCCTGTTAAATCAGCCATGTTCAAAGCATGGATCAAAGGAGAAGCCAGCATCGCATCTTTGGAAGGACTGTTATATCATGCGGTATTTCAAGAATTCCAATATGTTCCAGTATGATAACGGCCCGCCCGGCGGTTCAGGAGGTGGTTTCCATGGGCCGGGTTACGGAGGTAGTGGTTCCGGTTTAGGGTTTCAAGGCAACCAAATCGGACACATCAATCAAGGGCACCAAGGCAACCAGGGAGGCTACAACCATCAGGAGAATCAGCAGCAACAACAGCAGTCGGGTTACCAGAGCAATCCCAAGCAACTGAATAGCGGGCAATATCATGTCTTCACTACTAGTTTGTGTAAGCGTGATCAGAAGCTTCACAAGAGGGCGGTAAACTCTGTGGAACCGGCGGTGCCTCAATATTTGCGTTGGTCTGAGCAACCCATTTTGTGGAGTAGAGAGGATCACCCACCCCGGGTTAACAATCCGGGTCATTTGGCCCTGGTGGTAGCCCCTCAAGTTGGGGGATACAAGTTTACTAAAGTACTCATGGATGGGGGAAGTAGTATCAACATTCTATATTATGATACATTCCGCCGTATGGGGTTGACAGATAAGAATCTTAAACCGTCAAATACCATTTTTCATGGCGTGGTGCCTGGTAAGTCTGCATATCCTGTTGGCAAGATAGCCCTAGAGGTGGCTTTCGGGGATGATTATGATTCAAGGTCGGAAACATTGACATTTGAGGTGGTAAAAATCAAAATTCCGTACCATGCCTTGTTTGGGCGGCCGGCTAATGCTAAATTCATGGCAAGGTCATGTTATGTTTATTTATAGCTTAAAATGCCAGGTCATAAGGGTACTATCACAGTACATGGAAGCAGAAAGATCGCTTTGGAATGTGAGGAAGGTGATGCGGCTTATGCTGAGTCGGTTTGTGCCACAGAGGAGTTGAAATTCTATAAGGAGCAAGTTGATCCGGCAGACATGCCTTCTTTGAAAAAGCCAACTACGGAACACGATCCGGCATTGAAGTTTAAATCAGCCACGGATACTAAGATGGTTGACTTTATTCCTGGCGATTCATCCAAACAATTCAGCATCAGCGCTAACCTGGATCCCAAATAGGAAAGCGCGCTCATCGAGTTCATCCGTGAGAATCGGGACATCTTTGCATGGAAACCTTCTGACATGCCAGGTGTATCGAGGGAACTCGTTGAGCACACACTCAACATTGATCCTAAGTTTAAACCGGTCTGGCAGTTTCTCCGCCACTTCAATGAAGAAAGGCGTAAGGCTATCGGTGAAGAGGTAGCCTGTTTGTTGGCCACAGGGTTTATTGTAGAGGTCTTTCATCCAGAGTGGTTGGCTGATCCGGTTTTGGTTCTTAAGAAAAATGGCACTTGGTGTATGTGTGTGGATTACACAAATTTAAACAAAGCTTGCCCTGTAGACCCCTTTGCTCTCCCTCGCATTGATCAGATAATTGATGCGATGGCAGGTTGTGACCGTTTGTGTTTTCTGGATGCTTATTCTGGTTATCATCAGATCAAGATGGCATTTAAGGACCAGGAGAAGACAGCTTTCATAACTCCCTTTGGAGCCTTCTGCTATGTTTCCATGCCCTTTGGACTCAAGAGTGCCCAGGCAACTTACCAGCGCTGTGTTCAGAATTGCCTTCATAAGCAAATTGGGTGCAATGTTCATGCATATGTGGATGATATTGTGATAAAATCTAGAAAGGAGGAGACATTGATAGATGATTTGAGAGAAACCTTTGACAATCTCCGGGTTTACAAGATGATGCTCAATCCGGAGAAGTGTGTCTTTGGTGTCCTGGCGGGCAAGCTCTTGGGTTTTCTGGTATCAAACAGAGGCATTGAGGCTAATCCGGAAAAGATTTCAGCAATTACATCTTTGGCTAAACCGGCGTGTATTAATGACGTTCAACGTCTGGCCGGCCGAATTACAGCCTTGAGCCGGTTTATCAGTCGCCTTGGAGAGAAGGCCATCCCTTTATATCAGATGCTCAAGAAAACAGATAACTTTGTCTGGAGCGAGGCAGCTAATAATGCGTTCGAGGATCTGAAGAGGCAGTTAGCTAAACAGCCCGTGCTTGCAGCGCCAATCGAGAAAGAGCCGTTATTGCTGTATGTGGCTGCTAATGTCCGGGCTGTTAGCGTAGCTATTGTGTTAGAGCGCAAGGAGCTTGGCAAGGAATATCCGGTTCAGCGGCCGGTTTATTATATCAGTGAGGTTCTCATTGAGTCAAAGCAGAGGTATCTGCATTGGCAGAAGCTGGTGTATGGAGTGTTTATGGCAAGCCAGAAGCTAAACATTATTTTTAGGGCCATCCCATCACCGTGGTCAGTTCAGCTCCTCTAGGAGATATCATTCAAAACAGAGAGGCAACTGGCCGGATTGCCAAGTGGGCTATTGAGCTTGGACCTCATGGGCTCAAATATATACCCCGCACAGCGATCAAATCCCAGGCACTCGTGGACTTCATCAATGATTGGACAGAGTTACAGGCACCTGAAGAGAAACCATATAATACATATTGGACTATTCATTTTGATGGTTCCAGACAGTTGGAGGGCTCGGGGGCTGGAGTCATACTAACTTCCCCATGAGGTGACAAGTTTTGTTATGTCCTCCGTTTAATGTTCCCTTGTACTAACAATGCAGCTGAATATGAGTCTTTGCTCCACGGTCTTCGGATGGCTAAGGAGATGAATTTAAGCCGGGTTAAGTGCTTCGGCGATTCAGATCTAGTGGCTCAACAGGTGTCTGGCACTTGGGATTCTAAGGACCCACTCATGGCTGCATATCGGCGAGAGGTGGATACAGTGGCTGGTCCCGCCAAATAGACCGGCGGAAGAATGAAGCGGCGGACGCTTTAAGTCGTCTTGGTTCCCAGCGTAAACCGGTTCCGCCAAATGCCTTTCTTGATGTATTGCATAATCCGTCAGTCAAGGTGCCAACCGAAGAAGATTTGGCTATTCCTTATCCGGAGGCTCAGTTGGTGGCAGCTCTGCATGCCATAACGGATTGGACAATCCCATATCTGGCTTACATGAACCGGGGTGAATTACCAGACGATGAAACGTTGGCTCGACAGATAATCCGGCGTTCCAAGTCCATGACCATACTCAACGGGGAGTTACATCGCTATAGTGTTTCAGGAGCAATTCAGCGTTGTGTTTCTCCTCTAGAGGGTTGTGAGATTTTGCAAGAAAACCATGAAGGGGATTGCGGTTACCATGCCGGTTCAAAGTCTTTGGTTGCTAAGGCTTTTCGCCACGATTTTTACTGGTTGACAGCGCATGCTGATGCGGAGGATTTAGTCAAGAGATGTGACGGTTGTCAAAAATTCGCCCGCTGTGCCCATGTTCCGGCCCAAGAGTTGAGGATGATTCCAATAACTTGGCCGTTTGCGACTTGGGGGCTTGATATGGTTGGACCCTTCAAACGATCCAAGGACAAAAAGACCCACCTATTAGTAGCAGTTGATAAATTCACCAAATGGGTGGAAGCAGAGCCAGTCAGCAAGTGTGATGTGGCCACGGCTGTTCAATTCATCAAAAAGGTGATATTCCGGTTTGGTTTTCCACCCAGCATTATAACAGATAATGGTACTAACCAGTCAAAAGGGGAGATGGAAGAATTTTGTCAACGTGAGCACATCCGGCTCGATCTAGCATCGGTGGCTCACCCCAGTCTAATGGTCAAGCAGAGAGGGGAAATCAAGAAATTCTACGGGGTATCAAACCCAGGCTTATGGTTCCCTTAAAGCGGACACTGGGTTGTTGGGTTGAGGAGCTACCTTCTGTGTTATGGAGCATCAACACCACACCCAATAGGTCTACGGGTTACACACCTTTCTTCATGGTCTATGGAGCGGAGGGAGTTCTTCCTAGTGACATCCGTCACGACTCGCCCCGTGTGACAGCTTATGTTGAAGCTAATAATGAGAAGGCACGTCAAGATTCTTTGGACCTGTTGGATGAAGAGCGCGATCTGGCAGCAGCACGATCGGCGATTTACCAACAAGATCTCCGACATTATCACAGCCGCCGGGTTAAAACCAGAACCTTTGAAGAAGGCGATTTGGTGCTCCGGCTCATCCAGGATCAGACTGATATGCACAAGTTATCCCCACCTTGGGAAGGACCCTTTGTGGTCAGCAAAAATCTGCAGAATGGGTCTTACTACCTCATTGATGTTCGAGAGCATAAAGACTCACGTCAATCGGAGGAGGAGACCAAGCGGCCATGGAACATAGCTCTCCTTCGGCCTTACTATACTTGAAGCCATAGGCTCTTCATCCATACATATTTATGACAGTGTATATATCATATAATAAACCAGAGCCTCCGTTATAAGCGGGGTATCTGTTCTTTTTACATCATGTGTGCGTTATATGAGTTTACTGACAAAGCGGAGTTTTTATTAATCTAGTCTTAGCAGTTGCACGGATATAAAGAAAATCACTAGGGGGCTTGGTCATATTTGAACTACAGCTGCACCTATTGATCAATTTTGAAACCACGAAGGGATATCACTAGGGGGCTTGGTTGTTATCACACCATAGCTACACCTCTCGATAGGCATTTAGGCCACAAAAGAAAAATATGTGGAGCCAAAGAGAGTGTTGCACAAAGCACAGACTCAAACATGGGCACACACTGAGCAGAGCTCACAAAGTTACTTGGGGGCTCTTTTTGCAAAGCAACAAAGAGTTTGAAAGGACCCTTGTAATTGGTTATCAAGCCACGACTTGGAAGCCTGGTGTATTTACCTAAAAACTCAGGTTAACCTGCCTTCATCAAGTAAGCCACTCCTGTCCAGGTAATCCTGGTATGACCCATCGAACGTTTGACATGTCAATCTTTTATAGACCCTGAACTTGTCAAGGTTAAAACAATGATTGGTTAATTGGAGGCCCATCTTAAAAGGCTTTGTTAAATGGTTTAACTCAGAGGCCTGGCAGCTCGTAAAAAGCCTTGCATATTTTCCTTTTTGAGTTTTATTTGTTGAAGTTCATAAGTATTTTTTGATAAACTGGCGTCCTTGACCCGGCTTGCTTTTCAACTACAAGTTGTCGGCACATGATCAGTTATAAACCGGTGTTTATTGACCCGGTCTGGTTTGACTAAATCACCAGTGTTATAAAGAAAACCCGGTAGTTATCCCGGTCCGGTTTAATATATAGACCGGCATTACAAGATGGGGTTATCAACATTCCAGATTGGTATTAACACCTTTTCCGTATACACCGTTGGTCAACCAAAGAGGTATGTTATGTATATTGCTTTTTGTACAAACACTTCGATTATTTCATCTATGTATTGTACACTTCCTGGACATTATGATCCGTCTAGCGGTAAACCACTAGATACTTTTAAGTTGTTGTACCCGGGAACATAATTCATCATGGGTTATGCATAAATATATCTCAAAAGGTGGCACAAGTTGTCATGAGGCATTACAAAACATGCTCGATGGCATAGCAAATAACGGAGTTTTGGCTATCTTATTACAAGAAGCTTTTAAAGCGGCTCCAATGGCATAATTGTTTTTCACAAGATCGGCACACAGTGGCCAGTAAACCGGCGACCGGTTTAGGACGCTTCGTCTGGACGGTTTGATGGTTGAGGGTCAGTTGGTGTGTGCACTTCTTCATCCCTCCCCGAACGCTGAAAATCAACCGTCGACCAATCGATTCCAGTTAAAGCTTGAAATACTGCTTCCTCATGGATAAGATTGGAGGGGTTAATATCAGGAGCATAAGTGTGCTTACGAATCGAAGGCACAAGTTCTTCAACTTCATGGATGTCGGTCGGCTATCTTTTGCCTTCAGCGTCGTAAACTGGTTGGAAATGGGACAAGTCTGTATCATTGGCCAGTTTGCTGGCTACTGGCCGCATCTGTTTGGTCAGCCGCCGGAGGTCATCATTGTCAAAGTTTGAACCGTCTTCCTTCACACCTGGGTATCCTTTAATGATATCATCCGCTTCAAGGTCTGGAATCCAGGCTTTGGCTCGAATAAGTGCGGTTAAAGCTCCTGACCTGGCAGTTGCCTTCTTCAATTCGGCAATACGAGCTGGTAACATGGCCAACTTCTCAAGTGTTTCTTTAATCAAAGTTGGGGCCGGTTTGTTGTAAGCTGCCATACAAATAGCCCGCTGAGACCCAGAGTACAGTTGTCCAACCAATGTATACGCTGCTTTGAGCTTCATCCGCATGTTTGTACCAAGATGAGCGATCCGAGTACCTGCCAAAGATTTTTATCAACATGCTGGTCAGTGATAAGGTTCATTGACTTACGCAACACACATAAGCAGACACTTACCAAATATTGCAGAATTCATAGCATTGATTTGCCGTTTCAAACCAGCTAGTTCATCTACAATTGGTTTCAGGGCTGCCTCGTCGTCTTTAGCTCTTTTGGTTAAACCGGATTTTTCGGTTTCCCAGTTAGCCCGATCCTTATTGAAATATTCCTTCAGTCTCTCCATTACGGCCAGGGCTTGGGTCAGCTCCTCTTTGGCTTTTGCAGCCTCTACTTGTTGTGACTTCACATTCTCTTGCAAGTCAGAGTTTCGAGCATCTTTGCTTCTTAGTTCAGCCTACAACGTTGAAGGTATATTAAGAAACAGGTTATATATGTTCTAAGTACAAAGCGTATAACAAGTTATGCACTTCATACTTGGGGGCTAATGCATGTTCGCTCTAAAGTGCTGCATTTTATACAAGTCTCCAGAACAATACAAGCATTATCCTGGACACTTGGGGGCTAATGTGTGTCTGTTCTAAAGTGGATGCATGGATTAAAACCCGGATTAACTCACCCAGTTAAACCGGCCTTTGGGGGCTATGCTACACAAGGTTATCTAATTGTTAAAATATGAGTTTTGGTTACAAAGACCCAGTTTATGATTAACATCATAAAACGGCCCTTGGGGGCTACTTGGGCTATTGTCTCAGCTATGAATCAATAAACAAAGGGAGATGAATTTACCTCATATCGCTCTCTCATCAAGTTCACCAAACCGGCTTCATAGTCCTGGTTTGAGTCCAGACGGTTCAAGAAGCCAGAGTGAAGCTCTTCAGCATTCAAATGAGCATAGCTTGATAAATCGCTGCTCCACTTGCCTTTTTCCTTAGCAGCTTGCTCTTCTTTGGCACTATGTTGAGCCAAGATGACGGGATGGCCAGAAGAGCTATGCCCCATTCCAGTAATGATAACATCGTCTCCTTGACCTTCCGTATGTTTGGCTGGTGACAATGGAGAATCAGCATTTCTCACCGGACTAGCCCGATTTGGCCCTGCCGGTTCAACGTCAGGTGCGGCAGGTTCAGCGTCAGCTGGATCATCGGTGTTTTGGCCTTGAAGGGGCGGTTCACCAGGGGCGGTTTCAGGATGAAGGCCCTCCGGTTCACAAGTTTGTTCCGGTTCACCTCTGGGTTCTTCTTCAAAAGTGGTCGGGTCTTCGGGCGGATTGGTGACCCGAGCTTTCTTGTTGGGTCTGGCTTTGGCCCTGCAAACAAAAATATAAAAGGATTAATATCTTATTCAAGTTCTATGATGCATTGAAGGAAAAGGTTTTACAACTTACCTGGCTACAGTTTTCAGAGGAGGGAGTTGAGTTGCTGTCGACTCGCCAGATGATGAGGGAGGTGTCACCTGATAATTTGAATCGGACGGATTAAGAGGTTGTCTGAAATAACTTGCCTTGGGGTAAGAATGGTCATAAGTAGGAGAGACCTCAAACCGGTGCTTCTGAACCGGGGTATCAGGTAAACCGGCTGAAGTGACCTATTGGCCACTGTGCCGGGTTGTCCGGCGAGCTTCATGCTGCTGAGTCTTCAAAATAAATGTTGGATCCAAGTGAGCAAGAGGATGAGAAAAGCTTACTTTCCGGACTGCTTGGTGGGTTTTTTGTGTCGGCATAGAGTCTGAACCGGAGGAAAGGGTAATTACCTCTACATCATCATCTTGACTGCCTTCTACGTCCTCCTGAGGAATATCATTGTTAATGAGATGCATGAAAAGAGAGCCAAGTGAGTCAAGTTCTACCTCAACTTCCGGATCATCAGTGTCGTCATCAAGCTCCATGTTGATCTGGTCAGCCGTTTTCCGTTTTGACGTCCGTTTGACGGCTTTGGTTTTGGGGCGAGATGGTTTGACCGCTTTGTCCACAGTTGGTTTTACCGCTTTTTCTATGGTTTTCCGTTTCCAGAAGGGGTCATCACCCTATACATACATACACAGAAGACGGATTACAGGTTGCACAAAATGAAAATATTAGAGATAAAAAGGAAGTATAATGCTTACAGCAGGCGGTTTGTTCTTGGCATAGAAGGGACTCAAACCGGTTTGGCTACAGACCAGTTCCGATTCATTCAGAATCTTCTTTACACCTTTAGTGACTTCTTCATCAGATAGTTGAAGGTTGCAATGGCGTTGAGGGTCGTCAACCTCATCGGTATACTCACACATTAAACTGGGATGCCGGCTTAGAGGCAAGATGCTCCAAGATATCCAACAGCGCACGAAATCCACACCTGTTAAACCATTGGCCATAAAGGCCCGGAGTTTGGCGAGTTGAGGGGCATATTTCGCCCTTTCGGTGGAGCTTAAGCGTTGCGGCATTGGATGGGTGTTGGAAAGACGATGATCACGAAAGCCTGGAAGGGGATTTTCATCTTCAGGCGAAGTGTCTCTGCAATAAAACCAAGTTTGGTTCCATTCCTTTGGGTGGCTATGATGTTTGGCATGAGGAAATTCAACTTCTTTCCGCTTTTGAATCGAGACACCACCAAGTTCAGTGTTCGGGCCATTTACAAACTCTGTGCGCCGGTTTAAGTGAAAGAAGTCCCGGAACAGTTATGCAGTTGGTTCTTCTTGTAAGTACGCTTCACAGAAGACCTGGAAGTTACATAGGTTGGATACTGAATTGGGCCCAATGTCTTGGGGTTGGAGTTGGAAATTGGCAAGCACATCCCGGTAAAACTTTGACCCTGGCGGTTAGAAGCCATGGCTTGTGTGGTCAACAAAGACCACCACCTCACCCTGCCTTGGGGTTGGAGGATTTTCTGTTCCTGGAACTCGCCATTTAATTTCAGTTTTCTTAGGCAAGGAGCCGATGCTGACCATCTCATTCAACTGAGTCTCAGTGACCCGGGAATGAGCCCAGTTGCAAGCAATGAATTGTTTGGCCATTGTGAAACAAACAAGCTGAAAATGAAAGGCCGGTTTATAAATCACTCATGATGATACGCAAGATACAATGGAGTAGGAAACGTACTGATATGCGAAATGGCATAAACCGGAGACCAATGCAATAAGGGATAAAAGGTAATACCAGGACAGGAGTACTCAGACACTGTTAAATCGGAGTATAACTATGAAGGTAAAAAGCTCCTCCGGTTTATCAGAGGCTAATGGCATAGATTGCTTATACAAGGTTAAACTGCCTATGTTGGCGTGAGGAGAAACAGATTTCACAGAGACATATGAAAATTTCGGATATAAGGTAAGACAGAAAAGCAAAAACATTTTGACCTAAAAAGGGGGTAAGACCCAAAACAGTTTATGAAGGACTACATCAGCTTTTTTGCATAAGGATTTATGGTGGTAACAGAAGATTAGCCACGGCAAGGGATACGATGAGTGCAAAGCATTCATCTACAGGCCAAGGAAGAACAGCACCAAAAGCTCCGATGAACTTCAAGAACCGCGAAGAGCAGGGAAACCCTAATGGATCTAGAAAGGAAGGGGGGAAGGACTTACTGCGGCTGCGGAAGCAGCGGAGGTGTGCTGTGGAACTCTGGTGCGAACAGGTCGATGCAGCGGCCGACGGTGAAGCAGAGGTGAGGCTTGGCGATGACGGTGGTGCTCAGGTGCAGAGACGTCGCGAGGAAGAAGAAGGGATGAAGGGATAGCGGAAAGAAAAGAAAGGGGTCCCATGCCCCTATTTATAAGGCGAAGCGATAAAACGGCAAGTGCGGGAATCGAGGAGCCCAAAAATGGATAAATTAATAAAGGTGTCGCCTCAGTGGCTGAATACACATTAAAAGAAGGTAATCTTCAGAATCAACGGATAGATGACGTCAAGGCGGTTTATCATCATCGTGAAGTATGACATCACGGCGGTTTACAAGATCAAGGTGAAGATATGAGGGAGGAATTTTTCTAAGTGTTGAAGATTGACATGAACAAGTTCAAACCAATCTGGGGCCTAATGTTGGGGATATTACTACTGGAGGTAAACCAACCTTATGTAGCCGGGTTAACTCATTGAAGATTAGAAGCCCATGAAGATGCAAGGATGATGGTGCTTCACGAAGGCCCAAGGCCCAAAGGCGGGTTAAAGCCTGTAAATGTAAACCGACCTAGTCATGTAACTTGTATTGTAAGATAGGAAGGATAGAGACCGAACCGGACACGTTTATGATCCGGCTTTGGGATTTTGTAGCCCGGTGGGCATCAACCTATGTATATAAAGGGACGACCCGGCAGCGGTTTAGCGATAGATAACAACTCGAGAGCCAGACAAAGCGGATTCGCTCCCTGGCCTTCGAAACCCTAGCAATACCAATCACAACTAGACGTAGGCTTTTACCTTCCTTGAAGGGGCCGAACTAGTATAAAATTCCTCGTGTCCCCTTGTCCGGTTTAACCCCTTTAAGCTAACCCGTAGCGATGGCTCCACGACTAAGTCCTTTCACAAGGACATCTGCCGTGACAAACCCACGACAGTTAGCGTGCGTAGGTGCGTAGGATTTCGTACTACTCCTCGGTCGTCTACTGCACCTGCCTTTGGCTGTATGATAGGTGGGCCAGCCACCCCTTGGGGCCATGTGTCATTCACCCAAAGGCAGTTGCCGTAAGTCAATGAAGCTGCATCCCCCTCCGTGCCGGTGCAGTATAGTCATCTCACCGGACCTCTAGTTGGGGCCAAACGAGAGAAGTTTGATGTTTACTCGTTTATTGGTCCCCTTTGCATTTTGTGCCAAGTTTTGACCTTTGATTTAACTAATAAAATGTTAATGCATGTAAACAAAAAATTTGTGTAAGTCACCTTACGAAAACCAAATAACCCCAAAATACTTAGGCATGGTGCATTAACTCCCTCCTTGTTTCTTATTTCATGACATATCAACCAATGAGAGATGTGGGCCGTGCATGCTTTCAATGACTTGAGACTACCAAACATGACATGCAGTGTTTAGTTCATTGCATGTAATCCTATTAGTACTCTAGTTAGGAGTAGAAAAAAACATGAAGTTCTCTCCCCGATAGGAATAAAACACCATGTATTTATTTATAGAGGGAGTAGTACATTTTTGGTGACATGCATTACTAGATATTGCTAGTCAAATAATAAAATCCAGATGGACGTGGTAGTACTCCTAAATCCACACGGTGGCGCTACTAGTACTAGTAGTAGTACTACCAATGTAGTAGTAGGAGTACTAGCACTGTACTACCCGTTGGTCAAATTATTACGTGCTGCTCCTCAAAGTGAAGTGACAAGACCCTACGCCGGAGATGACACCTGAGTATAGAAGCCGTGTTCGGCATACCATAGTCAGCCTCACCGTCTGCAGTCACTATCATCATGGCTGTAGAGCTAGCCTGCTTACAACTAGCCCTATTTGACATAATTTCCCGTGCATAGATGCCCGTGCATTGCACGGAACACCAAGATTGGGGGTGGACGGCTCCGGCAGCGGCCATCGCGCCAGATTTTTCCACGGCCTTCTACTCCTAGATGTGGTGGGGAGGAGATGAGGCTGATTGTGAGAGACAAGGAGTTGTTTGTAAATAGGGAACAAGTGTGGGCATCTTTTTGCAAAAATGGAGAAGCTTGGTTTGTATGCGTCAGATCTAGATCCGACAGCTATTGGTGAAAGATGGGAGGCACAACATCATCACCAACTCAGGACCTGTTTGATTCGCAGGATTTTGAAAATGCAGGAATAGGACACGGCAATATTACAAGTTTCAAACTGATATTACAAATGTTAGGATTAATGCTGCACCTACGAAGAGGGAATTACTAGGAAGTTTACGTAAGAACTTTCGTTACTTTAGGTGGATGCAGCATTATCGTACAAACTAAAATCCACCGCCCTAACAAGTCACTAATGGGCAAATAAGTTTTCGAGTCTCTGGCCACTTGATGTTTCAAAAACAAATTCAGCTTCTGCGGAGAAATGAGCTCCACCGTGTACCCGCGCTGGTGTGGCTGGGCACGAAGCGTGAGTACGTGCACGGTGCACCTATTCTCTTCTTGTATACGTACACCACCTATGTGGGGTTGTGTGAGAGAGATACAAACCTAGAGAGATATAGTGTGTGGGTTCTTG
>NC_057812.1:125736703-125760672 GCF_018294505.1 Triticum aestivum
GTGTGTGAAATAGAGTCCTGGATAGAACATATATATAGAGGGGGCGATCCACGAGAAGAGAGTGGAGGTATCATCGGCTTGAGGTGTCCATAGAATCGAAGAGAGGGATGATGTGTGTGTGTGTGTGCGCGCGCGCAATCGATAAAGAGTGTCATCGAATTTGTGTGTGCCCATGTCAAAGATATAGAGTGGTCGGCCTACTGGAACGTGAGATGGGACATGTGCAGTTTGTCTCTATGGCATGGATACCTACCTGCAGCGCTCGACTATTGATGTGTGGTGGGGGAGATGGAGGCCCAATTAACTATAGAGGTACAATGGCTGGTATATGTGTGGAGGAGGAGAGAGGCCTACCTCATGTATTAAGGAGATCGATCTGCCTCATGTATTAAGGGAGATCGATCGGCATCCATGCATATGTGCAGGAGATGAATAAGGTTGGGAGAGAGACAGAGCTAGAGTGTTGGAGGGGGTGGTAGTGGAGTTGCTTCTAACAAATGGTGGGATAGGCTTGCTAGACAAACGGAGGGCACGCCCGCAATATCAATAAGAGAGGAGATGGCTGCTTGTTGTCTGTGCACGTGCGTGTGAGAGACGGGTCAGGAGGCATGCACGAATGATGAGGGGGGACGATGTGGCGGTGGTAAGCAGACGTAACTACATAGGAAGATCAATCGCTGAAAGTGCGTTATATCGACTAGAGGGGGGTGAATAGGCGATTTTTATGGAAGTCTTCAAAACGTGAGAGTTATGAAGACAAACAGCGAAGATTATGCCTATTACTATGCAGCGGAAGTTAGATTACACTAGGCCAGCCATGGTCATGTATTCAATAGAGTGAAAGCACAATGACAAACAACTGCAGTGTAATAAGGATCAGGTAGGAAGAAGTTATGGAGCCAAACAGATCATACATTCACGTTGTGAAGACGAAAGATAAAGCAAGCATGCAATGGCTTCACAATATGTAACAGTAAGAAAGGAAGTGAAGATGAAACCAGTGACTCGTTGAAGACAATGATATGTTGGACCAGTTCTAGTTGCTGTGACAACTGTGCGTCTGGTTGGAGCGGCTAGGTATTTAAACCTTAGGACACACAGTCCCGGACACCCAGTCCTGAACACACAGTTCAGGACACCAAGTCCTCGCCGTATTCTCCTTGAGCTAAGGTCACTTAGTCCTCGCCCAATCACTCTGGTAAGTCTTCAAGGTAGACTCCCAAACCTTCACAAACTTCGTTCACTGGCAATCCACAATGTCTCTTGGATGCTCTGAACGCGACGCCTAACCGTTTGGAGGATTCACAGTCCTCAAGTGTAATAAATCTTCAGATCACTCAGACAAGAAGACCTAAGTGATGCCCAATTTGCTCTGGCTCTGGGTGGTTAGGGCTTTTCTCCTCACTAGGAATTTTCTCTCAAAGGCTTCGAGGTGGGTTGCTCTCAAACGACAAAAGCCGTGCACTGAAATCTGAGCAGCCAACCATTTATGGTTGTGGGGGTGGGCTATTTATAGCCACTTGGAAACCCGACCTGATTTGTCCGAAATGACCCTGGGTCACTAAGGAACTGACACGTGTCTCAACGGTCAGATTTCGAACTCTCCTGGCAACTTTACTTGGGCTACAAGCAAAGCTGACTTGTCCGTCTCTGGACAAGATTCGCTCTCATTGTCTTCACTTGAAGACATAGGTTTTGATTTAGGCATCACTTCAGTCATTCTGACTGGTTCTCCTGGACCCCACTTAACAGTACGGTGGTTCCTATGACTCAACACAAAAGAAAAAAGAACTATGAAAGATCTAAGTCTTCGAGCTCCATATGCTTCATAACGTGTCTTCTTTTGTCATAGTCTTCAAAGTGAATATCTTCATGTACCACCTTTGTCTTCAATGTCTTCATACATTTTTAGGGGTCATCTCTGGTAGTAAAACCGAATCAATGAGGGACTTCTACCTGTGTTTTCCTGCAATTCTCACAAACACATTAGTCCCTCAACTAGGTTTGTCGTCAATACTCCAAAACCAACTAGGGGTGGCACTAGATGCACTTTCAATCTCCCCCTTTTTGGTGATTGATGACAAACTAGTTGAAGTTTTCAACGGGGAATATAATGTGTGAAGTTTGTAAAGGATAGGGAATTGTCTTCATAAGTTGCAAAGGCTCCCCCTGAAAATGTGCATATAAGTTAATTTGCTTTTGTGATGCAAATGCACATGGCAGGTTGTACTTGTGTAGATCCTCTTCAGCTTATGATGACAATCCACTATGCATGTAAAAGTATATGAAGATAATGACATGCATAATGGAAATGGACGTCTGCAGAATGAGATAAGTGCGGAATTTATCATCGCACATGCGGAATTTATCTTCGCAAACAGAGTGGCAAACAAGTAGCAGATGACCATCGAGTTTTAGTGTTTACAACTCAAAGAACCAAATGAAGCAAAAACAAGAGTTGTAAACACGAAGCAAAATATAACAAAACATAAGGCACCCGGTTATATTGACCCGCTTGAAGACTATAAACATCATATGCTTCTCCCCCTTTTGTCAGTAATGACCAAAAAGGTTTGAAGACATAGAGTTTGCTACGTGTTCCCAGGCGCAGCAGGGTCGGTGGAGTTGTTTGGCGGTGCAGAGCTGGGATGTGCTGAAGCAGGTGGTGGTGATGTAGCATCGTCGTCTTCATCAATGATCCTTGCAGTAACTGTGGCAGCGGATGAAGAGAACTCAGAGTCTTCTAGTGATGGTGTGTTGCGCATCACAGCCCTTCTTGGAGGTGTGGTGTCAAACTTGAATCGCTCTGTGAAGCCATCCTCTTCAAGTTCAGCTTCAGTGCATATCATTGAGAGCCCTTTCCATGTACGACGGCAGGTTTCGTGTGTAACGAAGGCATTCTTGGTGGCAAGGTTTCGAAGACGATTGACATCCACCAAGAGGCTCTTCATCTGACGTTTTAGCCAGTCGTGATGCCTATCTTGCTTTTGGTGAAGGGCCACAAGAAGCTCTCGGTCAGTGAGGATACGAGCACGCTTCTTGGGTCTTGGAGCATTTGTGCTATCTGTGGCTTCAGTAGATGTTGGTGCACGTGTAGTGCCAGCCAACGGATATACCCTGGATATGGCTTCAACACCTTCAACATTCTGCGTGAAGCTCTGGTGTTCTGCATTCTAAAGACTTATCGGTTGCTTGGCAGGCTCTGGATATATAGCTTCAGCAGAGGTATCCACATCTGGCAAGAAGATCCGATGGTTTCGGGCTGAGGGCTGATACGAGATCGCAGAGTGCAATTTGATCAGCCTCATCACCCAAGGAGCATAGAACTTCAAACCAAATAAATTGGAGCCTAACGCTGCAAGTTGGCGTATGAAGAAATCCTGTGCGTTGAACCATTTGCCATGAAGGATACAGAATATCATTGTCTTCATAGCACCTTCGACCTTGGCATTTGGAGAGTGCCCTTTAATAGGCCAGAGAGTCCGCCGGATGATGTGATATATGGTTCTGGGCAGGAACTCAAAGTCTTCAACGAAGAACTCTGTTGGATAAGGAGCATCGTGGGGCAAGGGCTTCATCATTGAGAGCATCTGACTCATATTTGGTTCAGGCCTCTTGAATATGCTCTCAATAGCTTCAGAATGTAGTTGACAGTCTTCCTCATAGTATTCGCCAGGAGTGGGCAGGCCAGTGAGCTCAATGATATCAAATGCATTGGCTTCATGATGGATATTTCCGGTCATCCACTCCAGTACCCAAGTCTTCGGATCTCTGTTGTATCCTTTAATGTGGAGGGTGGCATAGAACTGAAGCAGAAGCTCTTCATTCCAGTGCTCTTCATCAGTCACAAACGACAGCAGACCCACTTGCTTGAAGCAATCCAAGGCTTCCTCAAGACATGGCAGACCAGCAATGGCTTCAACCTCAAGGCGCTTGTGCGGGAAGATGCGACCTTGGTTGTATAGGATGCTTGAGTAGTAGCTTCACTGAGGATAGCTCCAGAACCTATCTGATACAATCCTTTCCCTTGAACAGGGGTTCTTGGAGCTGTTGAAAAATGTATTGTCTGCCTTGAAGCTATTAATATCAAAGGAGCCAGGTGCTGATGTAGGACCTGGGAACCTTGGAAGCCTTGGGATTGGCTTCTGGACATGAGGCCTGTGCTCAATATGATAATCAAACTGTGGACCTGCAGCAGACTCAGGAACAGAAGTGTCTGGCTCAGTATCTTCATTGTCCGCTGAAGCATTTGGTGGGGCGGGCTCCACATTGGCTTCAGTGTTTGTGGTGGCAGCCGCAACATTTTCTTCCTCCGCTTGTGTTGGAGGGACAACCTCAGGCACGTTCTCCTGGAGAACTGCAACTTGATGGAGCGGGGAAGTGGGTTCTGGTGGTGCTTCTTCATTGTCTTCAGCTGATGCAGCCGGAATTTCTGCAGTATGGACTTGAGGCCGTGGACCTTTGTGAAGCCTACGGAACGCAGACGACGCTTGTGGAGTCGGAGTGGGCTGGACCTCAAAGTCTTCTTCCTCCTGAGGGCGATCCGCCCATGACTCATCTTGTGCCATTGGCGTCAGAGGACGGCCAATACTGATGAGTTCGCTTGTTTCAAGCTGAGGAAGGGCTGCATCATCTTGTACATTGTCCTGATGACCAATGTCTTCAGCAGCTATTGGGTCAGATACTGGTATGTCTTCAGGTTCAGGAGCCTCTGTGGAAGCAGGCTCATGAACTGTCAATTGGCGTTTTGCATTGGGGTGAACCATGGAGATAGGTTCAACTATCAAGGGCTCTGTGGGAGCAGCCCGAGATTTCTTGATCTTGCGTTTCTTTTTGCTGGGGGCAGTAGGAGAGGCTTCAGAGCTTTTCCTTTTCCTGGCTTCAGCCTTTGCATTCCGTGTCTTCTTAAGCTCTGAAGCGGTTGACCGGCTCTTTGGCTTCAAGCCAGTTGTGGCGGTTGGGAAGACAATCGGAATAGCTTCTTGTCTTGGTGCCTCTGGTTCATTCACAGCAGGCTGCTTCTTCTTCTTCGCGGCCATCTTGGGGTCGATGCCAGGACGCCCAAGTGCCTTGCGCTTCTCGGCCTCATTGTAGGCCTGCACACATCATTCTGCCAGAGACTTCATCCGCTCACGCGAGCCCTGAGCTTCAGTATGCTTCTTCAGGAAATTTTCCTTGAGCTCATGCAATATGATTTTGAAGCTCTTCACTTCCTGCACGCTGAGCCTGGCCATGTGCTTCTTGAACTGAGCCTTTTCATGATCAATTTTCTGCTTCAGCTCAACTATGCGCTGAGCAATGGCAAGTTCTGAGGCAATTGCGCCTTGGAAGGCGACGCTGAGACCGACAGGCAGCTGCAGATCTTCGAAGCTTATGTCTGGGGAGGCAAACCATTCATCGATGAAGTTGTGGATGATGGCGATATCAAAGAGAGGCAAATTGTTGAAGATTTCAGCTTCTTCTTTGCTTTTGATAAGCTGTTCTAGAGCGTCATCTCCAAGATCTTCATCGCTAGATAGATCAATGGCTTCGCTGCGCAGAATGGCAGCAGCAGTGAGCTCTTTGCCGGTTTGTTGCTGGGGCTCCTTTTCTTTCTGGGGTTTGGAGACGCGGGATACGTCTTCAGACTGCACACTGACTTCAGGAGGTGCAGTTTTTAATGGCTTCGTTCTTGAGATTTTTGAGGTAGGGGCCGGCTTTGAAGCTTTTGGTTTCTTCGTCTGCTTTGGCTTCGGCACAGCAGGAGCTTCATCAGACTCAGAGTCAGCTGGAGGGTCATTTACGGCAGTCCCTTGGACTAAGATGTGAGTGATCAGGCCCTCAAGATTGGCAAACGGACCGATGACATTGGGTTCCGCGTCGCGTGTGCCATCTGCCCTTGGTGCGGAGGGACCAGGGTTGAAGTCTAACCCAAATTTCTTCTTGTTCAGCTTCGCTGATTGTTGAGCAAACTGGAAGTTGCGCTTGAAGAGATTGTCGTCACGACACCAGAGGAGTGACGACGGATGCGCATCATCAGGTTGTGGTCCTCGGACCATGCATGGGTAGAAGCCTTGAGCAATGGCTTCATCTCTGGTCTTGGGTACGAGATTCTTGTATAAGATGTCCCCCCATGGCTTCTTGATGGCACTTTTCTCAGCATACTCCTCAGTGACGAAGCGGTATTTGAACCACTGTTCAGCCCAATAGCGTCGAATCCATTGGATTCGGGTCTTGCGCTGCCCATAGCTCTCTTCTGGATCTGTTTTGTACATTTCTGCCAAGTCTTCAGGCAAATCCTTGGAAGTTCCCTCACGTCTCTGTCTGCCCCCCTTCCTTGCTGCTGCTTCTGAAGCCATAAATTTTAACTTGAAAGGCTTCAAAGCTTTCAAAGGCTTCAAAGGCTTTCTTTTTCTGGACCAACAGGAACTGGCCTCAGGAGAGTTTATGTGATGCTGTAGGAATTCTGTAAATGAATGCAGACTATGAGAACCGAAGGATTCTCCCACGGACATGTACCTGTGACAGCATTAAGGTGCGAGGGAAGGGGAAGAGGTCATATGCATTCTCAGAAGGTTTTGAAGATTAATCAGTTTAGAAGACATTGACCTCATCGTGCGAAGACATTCACTCATAGATAAGAAGTTGGTTCCAAATTTGTACGAACCCACAGATCAGTACAAGTGAGGAATCTAACTACTCTATGAAGCACAAGTGAATATACTAGGCATGTTATGAGATGCAGCAAGAGATCTAACTAGTGTGAAGAGAAACTTCTTATGGTAGAAAGTGACAGAACCATGAGGTCAAAAGAGGCTGTAAAAAGAAGTTTTATTTACCACACTGGAACTGGTAGACGAAAGGGATTTGATGCTGAGCAGTTCAGTCCTCCGTGCCCTAACTTGGCGACGGAAAACACCTACGGCGACGGCGGAGAGGACAATGTCCGTGGTCGGCGTGAGGACGGCGTTGGAGAGGTTGCGGCAGCGAAGCGCTTCGTCTCCGGCGTCGTCGAGTGCTAGCGGTGGCGCTAGGGTTCTTGCGAGGGAGGAAGAAGGAGATAATGACTGTGGTAAGTGTGAATTTATAGGCTCAGGGGCGGCACTGTGCTATTACACAGGTGCCCCTGGCGGTTCGCATTTGGGGAATGCGTGGCCAGTTAGCGGAAGTTTGGGGTTTGTTCCATGTCCCACGCACGCCTAAATTGTCAGGCAGTCGTTCCTACTTCTCCGGTTTTTATGTGGAGGAATGAGCATTAAAAACAGACTTTATGGTTGTCTCTATATCTTCAGCCGACAAGGACACAGTGAAGACATTCGACAGTTTCAACAGAATGCATATGACTTAGAGAGATAGAGTTTGAGATAGAAAGCATAGAGAAGTTTGGGGTCCGGTCACATTCACTTAGTTCAAAAGATTCAACACGAAGCCATAGCTATAAGTGAATGCTGTAGAGGACAGAGCACTAGTATATATATATATATATCTATACAAGCAACTAGTGACGATAATTATGAAGACATGTTCGAAGCCAAACCAAATGTGAAGATATTGCAAGGTAACGCCATGAGTAAAACACTTCAAAATGGAACGTTTGGTGGTGGCGTTACCCACTGTATAGGAAGTATTAGACCTAGACACGGCGCACAATTATCGTGGCGCTCCGAAGTCAAATTCCTCATTAATGTATTCACATTTAGAATGTATTTCTTCATTGATTGAAGATATACTTTACTTTGTGTGTTGCACATCTAAGACGTCAATATGCATAAGTGTTAGGATGTGTGCCTGATCACAGGACATTTGAGGATTCCAAGATATTTAGCTCACACCGTAACTTGCAAAACCTCTTCTCATCCAAGGGCTTTGTGAAGATATCTGACAATTGCTCTTCAGTGTTGACGTGTATGATATCAATGTCTTCCTTCATAACATGATCTTTGAGAAAGTGATGACGAATTTCAATGTGCTTTGTCTTCGAGTGCTGAACTGGGTTGTTGGCAATCTTGATGGCGCTTTCGTTGTCGCAGTAGAGTGGCACTTGCTTCAGATGAATGCCATAGTCCTTGAGTGTTTGCTTCATCCATAGAAGCTGAGCGCAGCAAGATCCAGCAGCAATGTATTCAGATTCAGCAGTGGAGAGAGATACATAGTTCTGCTTCTTTGAAGACCAACATACAAGTGATCGTCCCAGAAAGTGACATGTGCCTGATGTAGACTTGCGATCAACCTTATCACCAGCATAATCAGCATCCAAAAATCCAACCAAATCAAACTCTGAGCCCTTTGGATACCATAATCCTAGAGTTGGGGTGTGAGCCAAATATCGAAGAATTCACTTCACAGCTAAGTGATGCGATTCCTTTGGTGCCGCTTGAAATCGAGCACACATGCAAACACTAAGCATAATATCTGGCCTAGATGCACATAAATAAAGCAAAGAACCAATCATGGAACGGTATACCTTTTGATCGAACTCTTTACCATTGTCGTCAGGACCTAGATGATGTTTGGCTGGCATTGGTGTTGTGAAGCCTTTGCAGTCTTGCATACCGAACTTCTTCAGGCAATCTTTGAGATACTTCTCTTGAGATATGAAGATGCCATTGCGTTGTTGTCGTATTTGAAGGCCAAGGAAGAACTTCAGCTCCCCCATCATGGACATCTGATATTGCTCTTGCATCATATATCCAAACTCTTCACTGTACTTCTGATTGGTGCAGCCGAAGATAATGTCATCCACATATATTTGGCACACAAACTGTTCACCATCATATGTCTTCGTGAAAAGAGTGGGATCCAGGGAACCAGGTATGAAGCCTTTGCTCTTCAGGAAGTATTTGAGTGTGTCATACCAGGCCCTAGGGGCTTGTTTGAGGCCATACAGTGCCTTGTTGAGCTTGTATACCATGTTAGGATGTTTTGGATTTTCAAAGCCAGACGGTTGTGCAACATACACTTCTTCTTCAATCTTGCCATTGAGAAAGGCACTTTTCACATCCATTTGATATAGAAGTATGTTATGATGATTTGCATAGGCCAGCAGTATGCGTATGGCTTCAAACCTAGCCACAGGAGCAAATGTTTCATCGAAGTCAATGCCCTCCACTTGAGTATATCCTTGAGCAACGAGACGAGCTTTGTTTCTGACAACTTGACCATGCTCATCTTGCTTGTTCCGGTATATCCATTTGGTGCCTATTATGTTGTGCTTCTGTGGATCAGGACGCTTAACCAGTTCCCATACATTATTCAGTTCAAACTGTTGAAGCTCTTCTTGCATAGCTTGAATCCATTCAGGTTCCATGACGGCTTCTTCAATTTTCTTGGGTTCTGATATTGATACAAACGCGAAGTGCCCACAGAAATTCGCCAGTTGAGTTGCCCTTGAACGAGTGAGTGGACCAGGTGCATTGATGTTGTCAATTATTCTGTCAATTTGCACTTCATTGGCAACACGAGGGTGTACAGGGCGAAGACTTTGCTCTTGCTGATCTGTGTTGTAGTTGGGAGGAATGTCGTCAGGCTGAGCATTGTCTTCATGTTGATCAGGTGCTGAGATGATAAGTTCTTCTTTAGGATGAGCTTCAGAAGGTATAATCTCTCCAGTTCCCATAAGCTTGATTGATTCATTAGTTGGAACTTCATCTAGCACATTTGGCAGTTGCTCTTTGTGAACCATTTGTCTCATCGAACCGCACATCCACTGTTTCAACCACTTTGTAATGAAAGAGATTGAAGACTCTGTAGGAGTGCGAATCCTTTCCATATCCAAGCATAAATCCTTCATGTGCTTTTGGTGCAAACTTTGAGGTGTGGTGTGGGTCCTTGATCCAGCACCTTGCTCCAAATACTCTGAAGTAACTGACATTTGGCTTCTTGCCAGTTAGGAGTTCATAAGATGTCTTGTTCAGAAGCTTGTGAAGATAAACGCGATTGATTGTATGGCATGCAGTGTCAATGGCTTCAGTCCAGAATTTTCTTGGAGTCTTGTATTCATCTAGCATTGTTCTGGCCATCTCAATGAGTGTTCTCTTCTTGCGTTCGACGATGCCATTCTGTTGTGGCGTGTACGGAGCTAAGAATTCATGTGTGATGCCCAAGGTATCAAGATATGTATCAAGGCCAGTGTTCTTGAATTCAGTGCCATTGTCACTTCTGATGTGCTTTATCTTGGCGCCAAAATTGTTCATAGCTCGATTGGCGAAGCATCTGAAGACATCCTGCACTTCAGTCTTGTAAAGGATTATGTGTACCCAAGTATATCTAGAGTAATCATCAACAATGACAAAGCCATAGAGGCAAGCAGAAGTAGTAAAAGTTGAGTAGTGAGTGGGACCGAAAAGGTCCATGTGGAGCAGTTCGAAGGGTTGTGTAGTGGTCATGATTGTCTTCGAAGGATGTTTTTCCCTTGTCATCTTCCCTGCTTCACAGGCACCGCATAAGTGATCTTTCTTGAACTTGACACCCTCGATGCCTATGACATGCTTCTTCTTCGCAAGGGTGTGGAGGTTCCTCATGCCTGCATGCCCAAGCCTTCGATGCCAAAGCCAGCATTCTGAAGCTTTTGCAAGAAGACATACTACAAGTTGTGGTCCTGCTGAGAAATCTACCACGTACAAATCACCTTTCCGATACCCTTCAAACACTAGAGACTTGTCAGATTCCATTAGTACCAGGCAACGATATTTTCCAAACATTACGATCATATTCAAATCGCAAAGCATTGAGACAGACATTAAGTTGAAGCCAAGGGATTCACCCTTTGAGATTGCAACTCTACCTAGACCCAATACCTTACTTTTACCAGTTTCAGCAAATGTGATGTGGCTCTTGTCGGATGGACGTAATGTTGAGTCCATAAGAAGGCTTCTTTTGCCAGTCATGTGATTTGTACACCCATTGTCAATAATCCATTCTGAAGACTTTGAAGTCGCTGGTGTCATACCCTACAGTGCAGTTAGGGGGATAGGCTTCACGAAGAGAATTGTGAAGCAAAAACATTTGACGAACCAGTGGGTTACGAAAACTTAGATCCAGATTAGGACTAATAGGGAGAGTAGCATGCGATTCAGGAACGAAGTACATAATGATGCCATTTGGGCATTTTATCTTGCCCCCCACAAGATTTTTAAGGTCCCCAGCAATAGCATCAGAAGATTTTGTTTTTGTGCTGGAGACCTTTCCCTGCAAAAGAGAGTTAAGCTTTCTTAACCACCCACATCTTCAAGGGTGGCTTAGAAGCTATGAGTCTAAGCGCAGCATCTGAGAATTTTGTCTTTGAAGCCTTAGCAAACAGTCTAGCAGGTGGACAATAATACTCATAGGAATAAGCAGAATAATTTTTGGTCATATGAACATGACGGTTCGAAGAACCGCTCTCATATTCGTATGCCTGAGTATGGTTTCCCTGCAAAACATTTGCGTTAGTGTGACTCAGGTGAGTCCTCAGTTGGTATGAAGCCTTTGGACCGTATGAAGCCTTTGGTCTGAGGTTTTTCTTCTTCAAGTGAGGTGTCATGAAGACATTCACAGGAAGATTTTCCAGACACTTTTTCGGAACCCAGATCTTCTTCATAGGCGGTCCATTCCTGCAGTTAGTACCAATGTACCTGGCAAACACTTCACCATTCTGATTCTTAAACAGTTTATAGTTTGCATCAAAGTATTCATCAATGATAATGGGGTTAGCACAAGTGAAGCCAGATAAATTGGATGGATCTGCTGAAGGTTCCTTTGCAGCAACCCATGTGGTTTTGGGGTACTGCTCGGGTTTCCAGTAAGAGCCATCTGCGTTTATTTTCCTCACGAACCCAACACCCTCTTTCCTGGGGTTTCGGTTCAGAATCTGCTTCTTGAGGACATCACATAATGTCTGATGTCCTTTAAGACTTTTGTACATCCCTGTTTCAAGCAATGTCTTCAACCTAGCATTCTCATCAGCAATAGCAGTGGTATCCTCAGCAGAGGGGTTAGTTACCACATCAACAGTTGAAGATATTGGAACAGCAATAGCAGTGGAACATTCAGCAACAGAAGTAGCATTATCACGCTCAATGCATTTAAGACATGGTGGTTCAAATCCTTCCTGAGCGGGACTGATCTGTTCGGTGCGAAGTGACTCGTTTTCCCTTTGAAGATCTTCATGAGACGCTCTCAATTTCTCAAGTTCTTGTTTCCTTTGAAGATAATCATAGGAAAGCTTTTCATGAGTTGTTGAGAGAGTATCAAGACGATCTTCAAGTTCCTGATACTTAACATGAAGGTTTTTTATGTCTTCAATTAAGGATTCAGATCGAGTCATTTCAGCACCCAACAGATCATCGCTTCTGTCTAACAGTTTTTGAATATGTTCCATAGCTTTCTGTTGTTCAGTTGCAATTTTAGCAAGTGTTTTGTAGCTGGGTTTTGAATCACATTCAGAGTCATCGTCACTAGATGTTTGATAGCAAGTAGTGCGTGTGTTTACCTTGGCACCGCGTGCCATGAAGCAGTAGGTAGGAGTGGAGTCGTTCTTGTCATCTGCGTCGGTGTCGGTGATGCAGTCATTGTCTTCAGTGTTGAAGATGGACTTGGCGACGTATGCTGTAGCCAGACTCGCAATGCCAGAATCAGACTCCTCCTCAGACTCCACCTCTGCCTCCTCAGATGCAGACTCCTCCTCTGAATCCATCTCTTTGCCAACAAACGCATGTACCTTGCCAGATGAGCTCTTCTTGCGTGATGAAGACTTTGAGGAAGGCTTGGAAGAAGACTTTGAGTATTTCTTCTTCTTCTTGGCATCAGAATCATATTCCTTGCTCTTCTTCTTCCTTCTGTTCTCATTGTCCCACTGTGGACACTCAGAGATGAAGTGTCCAGTTTTCTTCCACTTGTGACATGTTTTCTTCTTGTAGTCATGAGCAGAAGCTTCATCATTCCTTGAGCTTGATCGTGAAGATTTTCTGAAGCCTTTCTTCTTGGTGAATTTTTGGAACTTCTTCACTAGCATTGCAAGTTCCCTACCAATGTCTTCAGGATCATCAGAACTGCTATCAGATTCTTCTTCAGATGAGGAAACAGCTTTTGCCTTCAAGGCACGAGTTCGCCCATAGTTTGGACCATAGATATATCTTTTCTCAGAAAGCTGAAACTCATGTGTGTTGAGCCTCTCAAGTATGTCAGACGGATCGAGTATCTTGGAATCAGGACGTTCTTGAATCATCAGGGCTAGGATGTCAAACGAACTATCAAGTGATCTCAGCAGCGTCTTGACAATTTCATGTTTGGTGATCTCAGTGGCGTCGAGGGCTTGAAGCTCATTTGTGATGTCAGTGAGCCGATCAAATGTGTGCTGGACATTCTCATTGTCATTTCGCTTGAAGCGGTTGAAGAGGTTGCGAAGAACACTGATTCTTTGATCTCTCTGGGTTGAGACGCCTTCATTGACCTTGGAGAGCCAGTCCCAGACCAGCTTGGATGTCTTCAAGGCACTCACATGGCCATACTGTCCTTTTGTCAGATGGCCACAGATGATATTTTTGGCAGTAGAGTCCAGTTGAGTGAACTTCTTGACATCAGCAGCAGTGACACCTTCTCCAGCCTTGGTAACGCCGTTCTCGACGACATACCATAGGTCGACGTCAATGGCTTCAAGATGCATGCGCATCTTATTCTTCCAGTAGGGATATTCAGTTCCATCGAAGCCGGGGCACGCAACGGAGACTTTGATTATCCCTGCAGTCAACATAGCTAAAACTCCAGGTGGTTAAACCGAATCACACAGAATAAGGGAGCACCAAGCTCTGATACCAATTGAAAGTGCGTTATATTGACTAGAGGGGGGGTGAATAGGCGATATTTATGGAAGTCTTCAAAACGTGAGAGTTATGAAGACAAACAGCGAAGATTATGCCTATTACTATGCAGCGGAAGTTAGATTACACTAGGCCAGCCATGGTCATGTATTCAATAGAGTGAAAGCACAATGACAAACAACTGCAGTGTAATAAGGATCAGGTAGGAAGAAGTTATGAAGCCAAACAGATCATACATTCACGTTGTGAAGACAAAAGATAAAGCAAGCATGCAATGGCTTCACAATATGTAACAGTAAGAAAGGAAGTGAAGATGAAACTAGTGACTCGTTGAAGACAATGATATGTTGGACCAGTTCCAGTTGCTGTGACAACTGTACGTCTGGTTGGAGCGGCTAGGTATTTAAACCTTAGGACACACAATCCCGGACACCCAGTCCTGAACACACAGTTCAGGACACCAAGTCCTCACCGTATTCTCCTTGAGCTAAGGTCACTTAGTCCTCGCCCAATCACTCTGGTAAGTCTTCAAGGTAGACTCCCAAACCTTCACAAACTTCGTTCACTGGCAATCCATAATGTCTCTTGGATGCTCTGAACGCGACGCCTAACCGTCTGGAGGATTCACAGTCCTCAAGTGTAATAAATCTTCAGATCACTCAGACAAGAAGACCTAAGTGATGCCCAATTTGCTCTGGCTCTGGGTGGTTAGGGCTTTTCTCCTCACTAGGAATTTTCTCTCAAAGGCTTCGAGGTGGGTTGCTCTCAAACGACAAAAGCCGTGCACTGAAATCTGAGCAGCCAACCGTTTATGGTTGTGGGGGTGGGCTATTTATAGCCACTTGGCAACCCGACCTGATTTGTCCGAAATGACCCTGGGTCACTAAGGAACTGACACGTGTCTCAACGGTCATATTTCAAACTCTCCTGGCAACTTTACTTGGGCTACAAGCAAAGCTGACTTGTCCGGCTCTGGACAAGATTCGCTCTCATTGTCTTCACTTGAAGACATAGGTTTTGATTTAGGCATCACTTCAGTCATTCTGACTGGTTCTCCTGGACCCCACTTAACAGTACGGTGGTTCCTATGACTCAACACAAAAGAAAAAAGAACTATGAAAGATCTAAGTCTTCGAGCTCCATATGCTTCATAACGTGTCTTCTTTTGTCATAGTCTTCAAAGTGAATATTTTCATGTACCACCTTTGTCTTCAATGTCTTCATACATTTTTAGGGGTCATCTCTGGTAGTAAAACCGAATCAATGAGGGACTTCTACCTGTGTTTTCCTGCAATTCTCACAAACACATTAGTCCCTCAACTAGGTTTGTCGTCAATACTCCAAAACCAACTAGGGGTGGCACTAGATGCACTTTCAATCGCCCTTTGTAAGATAAAGGAGAGACATAACTTGTGAGGTACGTCAATCGATGGGGGGTAGTTAAAGTCGATCTAGGTATATGTTGGGAGATCGATCGGTATACATGCATGTGTGTGTTAGAAGCAAATGAGGCACGAGGAGAAGGATAGAGAGAGAGGGATGCATGTAGGAGGTGGTACGAGAGGCATACTATATCGAGGGGGAGGAGTGTGCGAGTACGAGAACAATGAAAAGAGTGGTGGGAGTGAGGCATGGACGGTGACAAGAGAAGAGGGGAAGCTTGTGTTTGTGCTAGGCACACCTGGCTAGAGAGGCATATCGATCGATGTGTGCCGTAAAGAAGGAGCTGGGGGGGCTACACACACCGTGGGTGAACGACCTAAAGTGAAAAGACGAATTTGTGCGATGGAGCTAGAGAATGCTGAGGGAGGGTGAGAGGGATGAGGGCGTGTGCATGCACAAGATAAAGTTAGCTACAAAGATAAGAGGGTTGTGTGGGTGTAAAAGACGAATAGAGATCATATATACTTCATTATAAAAAGCGAATTCGGATATTTGAAGAATTTATCATAGTGTTTCAAACTGACGGATGTGTGAATATATATAACGGTAATACACATGGTGTGGTTATGAACATGGTATACTACATTTAATATATTGTATCTCTACTCTTATAAAAAATGGAGTTGTTGATGATGGTGTGCCTACCATCCTGCATTATAGGCCGTCTGATTTATATCTGGCGGATAGCAAGGAAACTATGATGGTTGAAGTTGGCAACAATCATGATTGTAGATTCTTATTGAAATAGAGAAACGAATTCAAATTTAGTTCGAATTGCAGCGGTAGTATAGACATTTGGAATGCACTAAAATGTTGGTATGAGTAGGTTACATGCATTATACAGCAAGCGAAAAAATTTAATCGGACATAACATGGAGTCATACTCCCTCCTTCCATCTATATAGGGCGTAATGAGATTTTTAAGACCGCCTTTGACTATTGACAAGATTAATAGTACATGACATGCACAATGTGAAAATTATATCATTGAAAGAACCTTTCACAGACGAATTTAACGGTGTGCTTTGTGTAAGTTGCATGTCATATATCATTGCTCTAATATTTGGTCAAAGTTAGCATCGAAAAACGCATTAGGCCCTATATAGATGGAAGGAGGGAGTAGCTTCGAATAGCATTTGTATAGTAAAACGGGGCAAGACTCTCTCTTTGTATGGTGTGAATAGTTTTATTTTTTTCGTTTTCTTTTTGGTTGAGGGAAGTGCGAATTGATTTGGTACATACAAGTACAATATTACTACACGTTAGGCTTGTCCCTAAAATTCAACCCGCGTCTTGTTATATCCCGAAAATTCAGATATTGTGCTCCCAAAACTGGCGCCTTCACAACCCGCGCCTTGCTATCCCGAAATTACAACGCGCGCGAAAACTCCCTCCAGCTGCCAAATCCCGACAGGCGAAATCCCCCTTCTAACCCTGAGCCAAAAGGGCCGCTAGTTCAAATTGGTGGGGGGTACTTTTGTAACACACCCTACATTTTGGACAAGCGCGTTCCTAAGTCATGCTTCACCCCCTCCCATCGCCCCCTTTTCGCCATTCGAAATACCAGACCGCCATAACTGATGAAGCTATGTACCTAGGGTAGGGTCATGGATCTGTCCAACATACCCTCCCCAAGGACATCTCTACAAAGAATCAGAAGCAGTCGAAGAGAAACCATCATCCACTCGACCATAAAGATGTGCTCACTCGACCACCTTGAAGACACTTGACCACCAGAAGATGAGAAACCCTCCACTCTGCAACGGTCAGGGCTTAAAGCATAGCTTTATAGGCATTTACAACACTTTACTGCAGACATTACCAGTAACGCCCCTCCTTTATGAGCATTGAACCTTGTGTAACGGAGGGGAGCTGGGGTCCTGGCGTACTCTATATAAGCCACCCCCTCCTCTGGGACAGGGGTTCGCACTTTCTGTAATTCACACGCATATATTCAGTCGACCGCCTCCGGGCTCCGAGACGTAGGGCTGTTACTTCCTCCGAGAAGGGCCTGAACTCGTAAAACTCGTGTGCACAACTCCTCCATAGCTAGGACCTTGCCTCTACATTCCTACCCCCCTATTCTACTGTCAGTCTTAGAACCACGATAGTTGGCGCCCACCATGGGGCAGGTGTCTTAGCGACTTGTTGGAGAAGTTGCAATTTTTCCGATCCCCTTCATCATGGTTCCAGGCGGAGGTTTGGCTGAGGGCCATGAGATCCGTCTCGGCGCACTCGTGTTTGTCGCCGATGACTCCGCTTGGCTTCAGGAGGCACCACTCGACGCCGACGCACTCCCCGCACGCGGGGCGACGCACTTTCGTGCATGCGTCCGCGGCGTCCTCCTGCGGCAGCCGTCGACCCAGTATCAGTTGACTCCAGCAGCTTTCCTCCTCCCTGCGGCCCGCCGGAGCAAATGCTCCGGTCGTTCAAGGATTTAGCAGTGGGTGAAGCATGCGGTGGCCCGCCAGTCGGCCACCCCTCAAGTCGTGGCGATCGAGCCCGACGAAACTCTCTACGGCCTGTTCGATCTGTCGACTGGCTCCGTAGAGACCGCATCTGAGTGGGACAGCAGCGACCCGGCGGCGGAAGTCCTGATGGTCAATGGACCATGCAGCCCTCCTGGCTTCAACCGTGAAGATGGAGGCGACGGGAACAGCGATCCGTCGCGCGTTCATGAGGAGTACCGCCCCGAACCCCTCTCCTCGCAGCAGAGGGAGGAACTTCGCCGCCGGAACATGGATGCACTGCATACTCCTATAGTTGGAGAAACTCCTAAGGCCCAGGCATTGGAGCAGGCACGCTTGGCCAACCTGGCTGAGCGCACTCGACTGGAGAACCTCCAGCGCGCACTCGACGACCGCGCTCGACAACATGCTCCTGAGTCCAGTCGACGCCATCTTTTTCCACCTCCGACTCAGGTATATCGAACACCGATCCAGAATCTAGCAGCTGCTGCCCGGATAGCAGAGTCGGTCCAACCTTCCCAATCAAAAGTTGGCCGAGGTCTGGTGCAGATCAGAGCCTTGCTCCGGGAAGCGGGGGAGCAGAATACGGTCATACCTCAGTCGCGGAATAGGATCCATAGCAGATCCGTGGTCGCAGACACAGTTCAGTCGGCCCATAGCCCAAGATCGCCCCTGAGGCATGAGGGACATGGAGATCGGCGTGATCAGTACAAAAACCGAGAGCAGTATGATCACCGTGCCGATCGCGATGATCACCGTCGAGTGCCCACGCCTCCTCCAAGAAGTGGGTCATACGTGCCTCGGCCACATGAAGACAGACGCCCTCACAGTGTCGGATGAGGTATTCTAGTCGACCCCAGGGAGCCAGGCTTTGATGTGAGATCTATTCTTGTGCAGGGCTTGGTCGACAGAAACAGAGTTCACCGAGAGGGCCATGACAGAGATCCGCAAACCAGCAATAGGGTGCATGTCTCTGGTCCAGAGTGCTTCAGCAGAGCTATCAGAGCTGCGGTGATTCCCCCCAACTTCAGGTTGGCGACTGGAGTCAGTAAGTTCACCAGAGAGTCCAAGCCTGACACTTGGCTTGAAGACTACTGAGTGGCTGTCCAGATTGGTGGCGGCAATGATGAAGTGGCCATGAAACACCTTCCTCTTATGTTGGAGGGCTTAGCTAGAGCATGGCTGAATCAGTTAGCGCCTGGCAGCATCTATACTTGGGAAGATCTCGCCCGAGTGTTTGTCAGAACATTCGAGGGCACTTGCAAACGGCCGGCAGGTTTGACAGAATTACAGTGTTGTGTTCAGAAACCGAATGAAACTTTAAGGGATTATATCCACAGATGGATCACCCTACACCACACGGTAGAAGATGTGTCAGATCATCAGGCAATTTGTGCCTTTAAGGAAGGCGTCAGGTATCGGGAGTTGAATATGAAATTCGTCCGGACAGAAAATATGACTCTGGCTCGGATGATGGAAATTGCCACCAAGTATGCCAATGGTGAAGAAGAAGAGCGACTCCGAAGTGGCAAGCACAAAGCAGTCACCCACGAAGCCAGAGGAGGAAACTCCGGTCGGAAATAGAAGCGCAAGGCCGAGCCAGCTGCTCTGGGTGAAGCCTTGGCTGTGGTTCAAGGAAAGTTCAAGGGGCAGCCCAAAGGGCCGTGGAACCCCAAGAAAGTAAAAGATCAAGATGGAAATAACGTGTCGGATCTGCCATGCCATATCCACACCAAAAAAGGTGAAGAAGGTAATTTCATTTACCCGAAGCACACCACTCGGCAGTGTCGGCTCCTAATCCAGCAGTTCCGAGAGAAACAGCCCAAGGAAACAGAGAAGGAAGTAGGCAAGGCTGAGGATGAGGAAGAGGATGATGATGGTTATCCCCACGTGAATTCCACTCTGATGATTTTTGCTGACGTTGAGAGCAAAAGTCGATTGCAAGTCATCAACAGGGAAGTGAACATGGTCGCTCCGGTGACACCCAGTTACTTGAAGTGGTCACAGACTGCCATTACATTCGACCAGTCTGACCATCCAGCGCACATAGCCACCCCTGGGAGGCAAGCACTGGTGGTCGACCTGATGGTCGAAGGCACTCGACTGACAAAGGTCCTGATGGACGGTGGCAGTGGCCTGAACATACTGTATGTAGAGACGTTGAAGGGAATGGGCATTCCGATGTCCAGACTCAGTGAAAGCAATATGAGTTTCCATGGGGTCATTCCAGGCAAGAAGGCTGCATCCCTCGGTCAGATTGCGCTCTACATGGTTTTCGGTGATTCCAAAAATTACCGCAAAGAAAAGTTGACATTTGAAGTTGTGGATTTCCAGAGTGCTTATAATGCAATTCTGGGCAGGCCAGCTTATGCACGATTTATGGCTTGACCATGTTACGTGTACCTCAAACTGAAGATGCGTGGTCCTAGAGGAGTGATCACTATCTCTGTAATCGGAAGAAGGCAGAAGAGTGCTTCCAGAAGGGCTCGAAGATCGCCGATGCCCAGATGGCCATGGTAGAATTGCAAGAATACCAGAAAAATGCAGATCCGAGTGACTTGCTGCGAGTCAAGAAGCCAGCCACAGATTCAGCATTCCAGTCGTCTGGTGAAACGAAGTCGATTCACATTCACCCGACAGATCCCAATGCTGCTCTGACTCACATTTCAACCACACTCGACTCCAAATAGGAAGAAGTGCTCATCCAGTTCCTCCGTGAGAACTAGGACATCTTTGCATGGAAGCCTTCTGACATGCCAGGTGTTCCCAGGGGACTAGCTGAGCATCATTTGCGAGTCGACCCGAAGGTGAAACCAGTCAAAGAGCATCTTCGACGGTCCGCCATACAGAAAAGAAAGGCAATCGGTGAAGAGGTGGCTCTGCTTTTGGCAACTGAGTTTATCCAAGAGATTTACCACTCCGAGTGGTTAGCCAATGTTTTCATGGTCCCAAAGAAAGATGACTCACTTCGCATGTGCATTGATTTCAAGGATATCAATCGTGCCTGCCTGAAAGATCACTTTCCTCTCCCTCGCATCGATCAGATACTCGACTCGACTACAGGGTGCGAGTGTTTGTCCTTTTTGGACGCCTACTCCGGGTACCACCAGATCCGTCTGTACGGACCCGATGAGATAAAGACAGCTTTTATCACCCCGTTTGGGTGCTTCTGTTATGTCACAATGCCATTCGGTTTGAAGAATCCCGGAGCCACATTCATGCGGATGATTCAGAAGTGTCTGCTCACTCAGATCAGTCGGAATGTGGAAGCATACATGGATGACATTGTGGTCAAGTCACGTAAAGGTTCCGACCTACTGACTGACCTTGCAGAAACCTTTGCCAACCTCAGAAGGTATGATATCAAGCTCAATCCATCAAAGTGCACGTTTGGATTTCCAGGCGGAAAGTTACTCGGTTTCCATGTTTCCGAACGAGGAATCGATTCTAACCCAGAGAAAGTAGGCGCTATACTCCGAATGAAACGCTCTGTGCGTGTGCATGATGTCCAGAAGCTTACTGGTTGCTTGGCCGCCCTAAGTCGATTCATTTCTCGCCTCGGTGAAAAGGCGCTGCCTCTTTACCGGCTGATGATGAAATCAGATAAGTTCGAGTGGACCCCAGAAGCTGATGCAGCGTTTGCAGAGCTAAAATCCCTACTTTCCACCCAGCCGGTGCTTGCTGCTCGAATCAGCAAAGAGCCTCTACTGCTTTATATAGCAGCCACTGGACAAGTCGTCGGTATAGTACTTACGGTCGAGCGGGAAGAAGAAGGAAAAGCTTATAAAGTTCAAAGCCCAGCTTATTATATTTCTGAAGTCCTGACCCCATCAAAGCAGAGATATCCTCATTATCAAAAGCTTGTCTATGGGATTTACATGACCACGAAGAAGGTTGCACACTATTTCTCGGATCACTCTGTTACAATCGTCAGCGACGCTCCATTGTCAGAGATTTTGCACAACAGAGATGCAACTGGTCGAGTGGCAAAATGGGTGATTGAACTCCTTCCCTTGGATATCAAGTTTGAGGCAAAGAAAGCTATCAAGTCCCAAGCAATAGCAGATTTCCTCGCCGAGTGGATCGAACAGCAACTGCCAACTCAAGTTCACTCTGAGCACTGGACCATGTTCTTTGAAGGATCCAAAATGCTGAATGGTTCTGGTACTAGGGTAGTTCTGGTATCCCCCCGAGGAGACAGGCTCAGATATGTCCTCTAGATTCACTTTGATTCCTCCAACAATGAAGCAGAATATGAAGCACTCCTGTATGGGTTGCGCATGGCCATCTCACTCGGCGTCCGTCGCCTCATGGTCTATGGCAACTCAGATTTGGTAGTTAATCAAGTGATGAAGGAGTGGGACGTCAGAAGCCCAGCCATGACTGGTTACTGCAACGCGGTGAGAAAGCTTGAGAAGAAGTTTGAGGGGTTAGAACTCCACCACATACCCCGACTAAAAAATCAAGCAGCCGATGACTTGGCAAAGATAGGTTCTAAGAGAGAAGACATTCCCAACAATGTGTTTTTGGAGCATATTCACTCGCCGACAGTTCAGGAAGATCCTTTTACTGAAGAGCCCCCGCAACCTAAGAGCACCACAGATCCGACTGAAGTCGAGGTCCCAGCCGTGGTCGACCTGATCATGGAGGTTCTGGCCATTACTCCCGACTGGATGGTGCCCTACATTGCATACATCCTCAGGAAAGAACTCCCAGAGGATGAAGAAGAGGCTCGACAGATCGTCCGTCGATCCAAGGCCTTTACTATGATAAGAGGACAACTGTTCAGGGAAAGCGTGACTGGAGTCAGTCAGAAATGCATAACACCAGAAGAAGGTCAAATGATCCTCAATTACATCCACTCAGGGACCTATGGTCATCATGCGTCCTCTCGGGCCATCGTGGCTAAAGCATACCAAGCTGGATTCTATTGGCCACGAGCAAATGAAATGGTGAAAGATATAGTCGACAGATGTGAAGGCTGCCAGTTTTACTCCGACATGTCTCACAAGCCAGCGTCAGCCCTGAAGACCATCCCCCTCATCTAGCCCTTTGCTGTTTGGGGACTAGATATGGTTGGACCACTAAGAACTGGCAGGAGCGGCTTCACTCATGTGCTCGTTGCAGTCGAAAAGTTTACCAAATGGATCGAGGCTAAACCTATCAAGAACCTTGATGCTAGCACCGCTGTCAGTTTTATCAAAGAATTGACATTCAGATATGGAGCCCCACACAGCATCATCACGGACAACGGGTCAAACTTCGATTCCGATGAGTTCAGAGCTTTCTGCGCCTCTCAGGGCACTCGAGTCGACTATGCTTCAGTCGCTCACCCGCAGTCGAACGGACAAGCAAAAAGAGCCAATGGCCTAATTCTCAAAGGACTGAAACCCCGACTGATGCATGATCTCAAACACGCAGCAGGCGCTTGGGTTGATGAACTTCCGTCAGTTCTGTGGGGTTTAAGGACAACTCCTAATCGGTCGACCGAACGAACTCCTTTCTTCTTAGTCTATGGAGCTGAAGCTATTCTGCCAAGTGACCTGCTCCACAACGCACCCCGAGTCGAGCTCTTCTCCGAAGAGGAAGCAGAGCAGGCCCGGCAAGATTCAGTCAATCTCTTAGAGGAGGAAATAGAGATGGCCTTGATCCGGTCGACCATTTATCAGCAAGACTTGCGTCGATTCCACGCTAGAAATGTGAGGGGTCGAGCCTTTCAAGAAGGAGACCTGGTTCTTCGAGTGGATCAACAGAAACCACACAAGCTTGCCCCGACTTGGGAGGGCCCGTTCATCATCACCAAAGTTCTCCACAACGGAGCATACCATCTTTACAGTATTGAGCATCAGAAAGACAAGCCACGGGCTTGGAACACGGAGCTGCTCCGCCCCTTTTATACTTAAGCACTCATTCGAATAAAATGTAATAAGAAACACCTTCGTAATTTGTTTATCAAAGACAAGAGCTTATGGTCCTATCATTCGATTGTTGTGTTCTTATTTACTTCTGAAATCCCCCGGTGGGTGGGCTTAGTCGCGAATCTGTTTCGCCTAAGTTCGAAAGAAAATCCTACCGAGTGGAGAGCAATCCTCCCACTCGGGGGCTTAGCTGCAGTCCAGTACTCGCCTAAGTTCTCCCACTAGGAGGCTTAGCTGCAGTCCAGTACTCGCCTAAGTTTGAAAAAATCCTACCGAGTGGAGAGCAATCCTCCCACTCGGGGGCTTAGCTGCAGTCCAGTACTCGCCTAAGTTTGAAAAAATCCTACCGAGTGGAGAACAATCCT